>NC_090229.1:39498259-39565759 GCF_024489055.1 Chanodichthys erythropterus
GGTCGCTCTCAGGAGCTCAGTGAATTCAAGCGTGGTACTCTGATAGGTTTCCACCTGTGCAATAAGTCCATTCGTGAAATTTCCTCACTACTAAATATTCCAAAGTCAACTGTTAGTGGTGTCATAACAAAGTGGAAGCAATTGGGAACAACAGCAACTCAGTCAGGAATTAGCAGACATTTTGGACAATTTAATGCTCCCAACTTTGTGGGAACAGTTTGGGGATGATCCCTTCCAACATGACTGCACACCAGTGCACAAAGCAAGGTCCATAAAGACATGGATGAGGAGTTTGGTGTGGAGAAACTTGACTGACCTCAACCCGACAGAACACCTTTGGGATGAATTAGAACGGAGACTGTGAGCCAGGCCTTCTGGCATCACATCACTGCCTGACCTCACAAATGAGCTTCTAGAAGAATGGTCAAGAACACACTCCTAAACCTTGTGGAAAGCCTTCCCAGAAGAGTTAAAGCTGTTATAGCTGTAAAGGGTGGGCCAACTCCATATTAAACCCTACAGATTAAGAATGGTGTGACAAGCAGAGCGCGCGGGTGATAATGAGCATCAGCTGCGAGTCGCACCGGCCTCGAGTTTCTCACGGAGGAGCGACGACAGTGAAGGACGAGAGAGGACCAGGCCTGGATTTTATTTTATGTTTTATCATGTTTGTTATTATTATTTACTTTAGTTTTGTATTTTTATTTTATATTAAAGTTATGTAAACGTTTGCCGGTTCCCGCCTCCTTCCCGTACATACAAACTGCGTTACAAATGGGATGTCATTCAAGTTCATGTGCACGTAAAGGCAGGTGCCCAGGCAATATAGTGTATCTCAAAACCATTTAATCTCAGATGATAATGTCCCTCTCTGTTAACTAAATCTAAATCTATAAAGAATCAAAGCAATACATCACACACATTTTTTTGGAACCTGGTGCGTTTTCTCCTTTAATTCGGTTTGTTCTGGCATGTATAAACACAGCAGTCACATTCAGATCCACACGAAAATATTCGGTCTGAGATCGCTTAAATGATCATGCCATAGATGACGTCTCTCCTTCTTCTCCTGTCACAGTAAATGTTGCCCCACTCTTCTCAAAACGTTTAATGGCCGCTGCCTGTTCCTGTTTCAGTTTTTCTTTAAATCGCCCAGCAACCTTAACCCAGCGATACAAGCATTCACTGACAAAGAAGCGAAGGTGGCTTTAATCAGGGAATAGCACTGGACTGGGCACCAGCTGCTCAAGAGCGAGACAGGCTCCATGCAAGAGGTCACAAAACCTGTTAACGGAGCTCTGCATCAAGAAAACCTTCAGCTGTTCATCACCAACACACCCACCGGCCCACTGATTCTGAGCTAACCCATCATGATCCAGTCATCTCCTAGAAAGGAGGGTGAGGTTTTGGAGCAATTTCTGCCATAACACCTGCAATAGAGCCGTGCTTCCCATTGTATCTCCAACTGCAACATAAAATAAAACCCTGACAATATCATTTCTGTTGTTTATCATGACCTGCATGGGGTGTTCAACAAAGTCAGCTCAAGCCCAAGATGAAAAACTATCCACTGTCACTGAAAGGCCATAGAGGAATACATGGAGGAGGCACTGCATTTGGGGTTTATTCAGCCATCTACTTCTCCAGCTGCTCCAGGGTTTTTTCTTTGTGGATAAGAAGGATGAGTTCTTTTGTCCGTGTATTGACTACTGTGGTCTCAAGCCTATCACCATCAAGTTCCTGTATCCTCTGCATCTAGTGTCTGCTGCCATTGAACAGGTCGTTTCTAAGCTCTGACTTTACAGTGCCTAAAACCTGATCCATATACACGATGAAAATACTCGTCTTTATTTGGTGAAGCCTACTGGGTCAGCCATTTATATTGTTCCTCCATGGTTTTTAAAAGAAAACGTTGAGACTATTGGACCTAATATTCTTCAGATTGTGAATAAAAGCTTAGATACAGCATGCTGAAACAGACCTTTGTGCAACCCATAAAGATCCAACTGACTTGACACATTTTAGACCGGTTTCTCATCTTTCATTTTTGTCAAAAATTTTAGAAAAAATTGTGTTTAATCTACTACATGTTTTTTTAGAATGGAATAAGATTTGTGTAGTTTACCAGTCTGGTTTCAGGAAGCATTATCCTACAGAGACAGCCCTTGTAAAAGTTTTCAATGATTCAGTGATTTATTGATTTATTGACTGTGGATGCTGGTGATTCAGAAGTGTTTGTTTTATTAGACCTATTTGCTGCCTTTGACTCAACAGATCATACGGTGCTGCTTTCGCAACTAGAAAAGTATGTAGGATTTCAGGATAAGGCCCTAAATTGGCTTAACTGACTGCTAGAAGCATTGCTGTGAGATTTGGCTCACATACATCGAGAGCGATATCGCTTATATGTGGTGTGCCTCAAGGCTCTATCCTGGCCCCCATGCTTTTTTCATTCAACATGCTCCTGTGGGGGGACATTTTTAGGAAACATAACATCGCATTTCACTGCGATGCAGATGACTTGCAAATATGTTTACCGCCGTTAACCAATGGAAATGGTTTAGAACCTCTAATGTCCTGCCTCCCTTATATTAAAGGCTTCTAACTTCTTATATCTTAACGAAAACAAGATGGAGGTTGTAGTGTTTGGCCCCAGAGGAACCAGGGAGTTAGATTTTGGCCCACTGTCAATGTATGTTAAAGAATGTGTTAAAAACTTGGGTGTTTTATATTGATAGCTTCCTGAAGTTGAACACACAGATAATTCATGTGGTAAAGTCAAGCTTTTTTCATGAAATCTGGCCAAGATGAAATCATGTCTGACGTTTAAGAGTCTCGAAATTGCAATACATGCTCTCATATCATCAAGACTTGATTACTGTAATTCGTTATATAAGGGTATTAGTCAAGCCTCTATCCTATGGCTGCAAAAGGTCCAAAATGCTGCTGCGAGAATATTAATGAATATTAAAAAATGTGAACGGATAACTCTACATTGGCTTCCTGTACTGAACAGGATTGATTTTAAGCTTCTTTTATTAGTATATAAATCTCTGCACTGCCTCGCACCATCTTATTTATCGGATTTGCTAATTGAGTATTAGATGGAAGGAACATTGAGATCAACAACAACTAAAAATTTACTTAAAGTTCCAAAGACCGACTCAAGCCAGAAAGGGGATTGTGCGTTGGCACTTAAGATACAGTTGTTTTCCATGGTGTATCGTTCTTGTTGATAATTTTATTGTTGTTGTTGTTGTTTTAATTATTATTATTAATATATTATTATTATTATTATTATTATTTTATACTGAGATGATGTAAAGCACATTGGTCAACATGTGTTGTTTTAATAATGCTAAATAAATAAAACTGACATTGACATTTAGATGTGTGTTTGATTCATTGTCATGATGAAAAGTGTTCTTCCAGCACAGCTTATGAGCTTATGCAGGGGTGGCATAGAGTTTAAAAATTATACTTCTGAAGGAAAAAATCACAGGTTCAAACCAGATGAGGGTAATTATTAACTCATTTTTACTGATGCATATTTTTTTTAAACGAAACACTACATTTACAGGGAAATCAACACAGGAGTGGTCATTTCATCTCTCATAACACAAATTCATAAAAATAAGCAAATTTCCCTGCATAGTGGGATCTCACAATATATACCCAGAAGACATTGCTCTTGAAAAATTTAATTAGGTATGCTTAAGCAATATCTCAAAAATAGCAATATGTTTAGGCAATATCTCAGCAATATCCAATGGAGATATTGCTCAATATCCCAGCCCCAATGCTTGCCCAAGCATACCAAATCATTTTTTCCAATCATAAGGGTATATGAATATTCTCCTATTGTAAATCTGGTAGCTAATTACTTAGTTTTTGTGTTACATGAAAAAATGACACAGGATATTTGCATTGTCCTGTAAAATTTGGCAAATAGGGATCTGCTTTGTACATGATGCCTTTACTATGCACTAACATAAAAATAGCCTTGCACCTATTTGATATAGATTGTATAAATACATGTTGTTACGTTGTACTTGCATTTGAAGTACCTGCTTATAATTTAATATGTAATTACACTGTTGACGGTTCCTCAACCCTAAATACGGTTACCCAACTGCAATAGCAGCAAATACACATCTGGCAAGAGTTTAAAACAACATTCATGTGCGCAATAAGTGCGTTGTATCATATGCTTATACTTATGCATAATATAGTTAAACAGACCAATATTCAGTAAAGTGAAGTGGGACCATACATTCTACAATAAACGTAGTATAATATAGTTTAAGCAAATATTTATAATATTTTGAAAAAAAAAATAATAATAATTTATTCAATCACTCCCACAGGATAGACTTGAAAATGCAAAAGCATATTCTGTGCATTTTGAATCTGCTTTTGTTTAGCATTTCTACAAAACACATATTAACCCTTTTTGTGTAATGTCAAGTTGTTTTATGCCAGAAATGAAGACATATTGATCAAGTCCCCTTTATTTTACACAGAGCTTTCAAGAGGTTTATGCAACAGTCATTAGAACAATTACGAGTACAGTATTTGCACAATATGTCTGTTGTCTGTTTTGTGACAAAACATGCTCCTAGTTGTTTATATGAGTTATGTGATCCTCTCTACCTATTTCTGTTTGCATGAACACAGGTTCATCAATACTACAGCTTTTTCCCAGAAGATAAGGTCCCTTATGTGAACAGTATTGGTGAAAAGCATCGAATCAAACAACTCCTTCAACAACTGCCACCGCATGACAACGAGGTTTGTTAGTAAAGTCATAACTCAAAAATGTTTAATACAAAAATGGAAAACAGCACAATAGTTCAGTCCTAAACACACAGTTTTATTCTTTGATTTCATCTCAAGTTCAGCTCGTCTTTACTCATCTCAACACTACACTTACAGAAGTATTTATTGAAGTGTGCAATTATTTCAGACCCTGGCAACAGAATGTGGAATGTGTTTATTTATTGAGAAATAAAATTTAAATAAGAAATTAACTAATATACTATTTGCTCCACTTTCCCACAAACATGGCAAACAATGCACTTTTAAAGTTTACGTTCTTTGTCATAAGTCAGAGCTCCATTACTGATGCGTAGATCCTCTTGATAAATGTCTGTTTACTATACAGATCTGCTGGTCAGAAATCACCAATCACCACCGGTAGTGAATGCAACATTTACATGAGTATGACTGTGAATGAAAATAACACAAAGTCTAGAGTGACTGTACTTTTAGTAGGCTACTCAACTTATGTCTTGCATTACAGTTGTGTACATACTGTAGTATTTGTGGCTCAGGAGATTTTTTGTTGTAGTACTAAAATTTGAACATAAGAACAAACTTGTCACAGACACGTCAGGTTCCACCTCACTCCCTTACCCGCGCACTCAATCACCGGAATTCTAATCACCGCCACCTGCAGCTCATCACCACAGCCATCAGCCTCACTATAAGAACCCCACACTCACACACACACATTGTCCGGTCTCGTTCGTGATACACCCCGTTGTTCACTTACCTCAAGGACTCTCAACACGATACTTACCTGTCTACATCATCTCCTTCGTCTCCATTGTCTCCAGTACTCCTCGTGTCCCTACCTGCTTGTGTGTGTGAGTGTTCCAGTCACCCATCTCCAGCGTCTCCTTCCACCATCACCTGCAATACAAAGAATAAGGACAGTATTACCTCTCTTTCACCTCCAAGACCTTCATATTCACCAGTCACTTACCTGTTTGCTCTGCTGATTGTCTCAATAAACAACCCAACTGCTTTTATCTCTGCTTCCGGTGTCTCTGTTGTAACAGAAGACCGGACCTTAACAGCCATACATCAGCATGAGCTACCATGACCCATTTCAAGAGCTCGTGGACGCTTTGCGACGAGCACTCACCCCTCAACCACAGTCACCGTCGCCAGGACCCCTCACCGCTGCCACTTCCGCATCCACTGTCACCGCTGCTTCACCTGTTTACACCGCCAGTCCCATGGCCAAACCAGCGCCCTACTCAGGATCGGCGGAGGATTGCAGCGGATTCCTTCTTCAGTGTGAGTTGGTCCTGGAGATGCAGCCGCACCTCTATCCCACCGAAACGGCGAAGATAGCGTTCATAATCTCCCAACTGCAAGGTAAGGCCCTTCAATGGGCGGATTCCCTCTGGACTCAAAAAGGCTCTGTCGTTAAATCCTATCCAGCGTTCGTCTCCCACTTCAGAGAAGTCTTCGGAAGACCTTTGGCTGACTCTTCTACTGGTGAGAAACTGTACAATTTAAAACAAGGAAACCAGACTGTTAACGATTATGCCTTGCAGTTCAGAACGCTCGCCGCAACCAGCGGCTGGAATGAACAAGCCCTCATCACCACCTTTCGACAAGGTTTGGAGCCTAATGTGCGGTTGCATCTCGCTGCATACGAGGACTCCATGGGACTCGAACAATTCATCCAACTCGCCATCCGTGTGGGTTCTCGTATGCAGTCGTGTCTCCTTGAGCACCAGGGCCAACCACTGACCACCACCCTCCTCCGTCGGTCCGAACCCGTCAGCTCTCCAGAACCAGCCACCGAACCCATGCAAGTGGATAACTCACGTTTGTCTCCTGCAGAAAGGCGGAGAAGGCTGACCCTGAATCTTTGCTTGTACTGTGGATCCCCTGGGCATGTCATCTCCACATGCCCAACCCGTCCTCCTCGACCGGTGGTGAGTGCTATCATTCCTTCAATCCAAAAGATGAAACCACTCACTACTATCGTAAACCTTACTGCTGCTAATGCTTCCGTTCCAGTGGTGGCGCTCCTCGATTCAGGGTCAGCAGGAAACTTCATCTCCGGCGCCCTCTGTCGACACCTCGGGCTCAAGACCTCGCCTTCTCCGGTTAACTACCAGGTCCACTCCATCACGGGCAAACCCCTAAGCCGAAAGATGGTTCGTCGCGTCACTGGTCCTCTTCTACTGCAAGTGGGTATCTTCCACTCTGAGACCATCCATCTGCTGGTTCTGGAGGAATCCACCGCTGACGTGGTTCTAGGGCGCCCGTGGTTGGAACTCCACAATCCCACCATCTCCTGGCGCACGGGCGAAGTCCTGAAGTGGGGCGACCACTGCTTCTCCAGCTGTTTCCCAGAACTTCCTGTTCCAAGATCTCCTCTCTCCAAGAATATCTCCGTGAACGCTACCTCCATCGAAAGTCCTGTGGAAAAACGCTCCGTCGATGTTCCACCCGACTACGCCCCCTTCAGTGACGTCTTCTGCCCGCAACGCGCCTCCAAGCTTCCTCCACACCGGCCATGGGACTGCGCCATCGATCGGTTACCGGGTGAGCCAGTGCCTAGGGGACGCATTTACCCCCTATCAGTACCGGAGGAGAAGGCCATGGAGGAATATATTAAAGAGGCCCTTAACCAAGGATACATCCGCCCGTCTACTTCCCCTGCTGCTTCAAGCTTCTTCTTCGTGGCCAAGAAGGACGGAGGCTTGCGGCCCTGTATCGATTATCGCTCACTGAACAAGATTACCGTGAAGTTCAGGTATCCACTTCCCCTCGTCCCAGCGGCCCTGGAACATCTCCGCGGTGCCACTGTGTTCACCAAGCTGGACCTCCGCAGCGCGTATAACCTCATCCGGATACGCGAGGGGGACGAGTGGAAGACCGCCTTCGTCACGCCCACCGGCCACTATGAATATCTTGTGATGCCGTATGGCCTGGTCAACGCCCTCCGTATTCCAGGATTTCATCCATGAGGTGCTCCGGGAGTTCCTCCACAAGTTCGTTCTGGTGTATATTGATGACATCCTCATCTACTCCCGGAGCTTGGCCGAACATCGCCACCACGTTGCGGAGGTCCTCAAGCGCTTACGGCAGTTCCAACTCTTTCTAAAAGCAGAGAAGTGTTCCTTCCATCAGTCCTCTGTCCACTTCCTGGGATATGTGATTGACCACAGTGGCATCAGGATGGACGAGGGGAAGGTTTCCGCCATCCAGAACTGGCCAACTCCCACTACCATTAAAGAACTCCAACGTTTCCTCGGCTTCTCCAATTTCTACCGTCGCTTCATCAAAAACTACAGCACCATCGTCAGCCCACTCACCAACCTGCTCCGTAAACAGCCCAAGTCTCTGTCCTGGTCCCAACCTGCCACATAAGCTTTTGAGACCCTCAAGAAAGCCTTCACCACCGCTCCCCTCCTCGTCCACCCCAATCCAGAATTACCATTCGTCGTGGAGGTGGACGCCTCCACCACCGGAGTGGGAGCGGTCCTCTCACAGCAGCAGGGGAATCCAAGTAGGCTCCATCCATGCGCCTTCTTCTCCCGCAAGCTCAACCCGGCGGAGGTAAACTACGACATTGGGGACCGTGAACTCCTGGCTGTCAAGCTCGCCCTTGAGGAGTGGAGGCATTGGTTGGAGGGAGCTAACCACCCTTTCCAAGTTCTTACTGACCATAAAAACCTTGAGTATCTGAAAGCTGCCAAACGACTCAACCCACGTCAAGCCAGATGGGCAATGTTCTTCTCAAGATTTAATTTCACCATCTCATACCGCCCTGGATCAAAGAACCTCAAGGCCGATGCTCTCTCACGTCTCCACGCTCCCGAGGAGAAGAATGATGACCCTGAAACTATCCTGCCCGAGTCTCTCTTCATGAGCCCCATCGAATGGTCGGAAGAGACCTTACCCTCCTCCAATGCCTCCTCACGCACTCCGCCGGGTTGTCCCCCAGGCTTGCGTTATATCACCAGGACACGACGCACTCCACTCCTGCACTCCGTACACTCATCACTTGGCACTGGTCACCCGGGGGTCAATGAGACCCTCTCGCTGCTCAAACAGCGCTTCTGGTGGCCAAACATGGCCAGCGACGTCAGAAGGTACGTGCAGGGCTGCAGGGAGTGCGCCATCTCCAAGAGCCCACGCCATCTTCCAACCGGCAAGCTCAATCCTCTGCCCGTTCCTGAGAGACCCTGGTCACACCTGGGAGTAGACTTCGTTACCGACCTCCCAGAATCTGATGGTCACACCTGTATTCTAGTAGTCGTAGACCGTTTCTCCAAAGCCTGCCGTCTGATCCCCCTGGAAGGTCTACCCACTGCCATGGCCACAGCAGAATTAATGTTCAACCATGTCTTCCGTCATTATGGAATCCCCGAAGACATAGTCTCTGATAGAGGACCCCAATTTATCTCTCGAGTCTGGAAGGCGTTCTTCTCCCTCCTGGGTGTGACCGTCAGCCTATCGTCTGGATACCATCCTCAGTCGAACGGGCAGACGGAACGGAAGATCCAGGAGATTGGGCGCTTCCTGCGTACCTTCTGTCATGGCCACCAGGACTCCTGGAACCAGTACCTGGGCTGGGCCGAGTACGCCCAGAACTCCCTCCGTCAAGCTACAACAGGATTAACACCTTTTCAATGCGTGCTCGGCTTCCAGCCCCCACTGTTCCCCTGGGACGGGGAACCCTCCAACGTGCCAGCGGTCGACTACTGGTTCCGGGAGAGCGAGAGGGTATGGGACTCAGCTCATCACCAGCTGCAGAGAGCCCTGCGCAGGCGCAGGATGACAGCCGACCTTCGGCGCTCCCACGCTCCTAACTACCAACCGGGGCAGAAGGTCTGGCTGTCCACCAGAGACATCAGGATGCGCCTGCCCTGCAAGAAGCTGAGTCCCCGCTTCATTGGCCCATTTACCATCCTCCGACAGATCAACCCCGTCACCTACCGGTTACAACTTCCTGCACAATATAAAAGAATTCATCCAACCTTCCATGTGTCACTCCTAAAACCTCACCACCCTTCTGTTCTTCCTTCCACAGAACCTGACGTGGCAGCCGTCGAGCCCCCCCTTCCACTCATCCTGGACGATGGAACTGCCTACGAGGTTCGAGAGATCCTGGACTCCCGGCGCCGTGGTGGTCTGTTAGAATATCTGGTGGATTGGGAAGGCTACGGTCCCGAAGAACGCTCATGGGTCCCTAAGAATGATATCCTTGATCCTACTCTGTTACAGACTTTCCACACCAACCACCCGGACAGACCTGCCCCACGACCTCGAGGACGACCACCACGACGTCGGGGTCCTCGGCCCTCAGGAGCGGGCCGTGGGAGGGGGGGTACTGTCACAGACACGTCAGGTTCCACCTCACTCCCTTACCCGCGCACTCAATCACCGGAATTCTAATCACCGCCACCTGCAGCTCATCACCACAGTCATCAGCCTCACTATAAGAACCCCACACTCACACACACACATTGTCCGGTCTCGTTCGTGATACACCCCGTTGTTCACTTACCTCAAGGACTCTCAACACGATACTTACCTGTCTACATCATCTCCTTCGTCTCCATTGTCTCCAGTACTCCTCGTGTCCCTACCTGCTTGTGTGTGTGAGTGTTCCAGTCACCCATCTCCAGCGTCTCCTTCCACCATCACCTGCAATACAAAGAATAAGGACAGTATTACCTCTCTTTCACCTCCAAGACCTTCATATTCACCAGTCACTTACCTGTTTGCTCTGCTGATTGTCTCAATAAACAACCCAACTGCTTTTATCTCTGCTTCCGGTGTCTCTGTTGTAACACAAACTGGAGTAAAAAATTAACACAGTGTGTTACTTTGGTCAGAAATTATCTTGTGAATTTAAATCAGATCCCAAGATCTTTGATAAAATAATTACCATCTAATGTGCAGTGTCAGTTTGCACTGTATTGTCAATTTATGAAGTAAAAATGTCTATATATATGGATCCTGAAGTCTGAATCATGTTTTTATTTGCAGAATCTTTACCTTTGTGTATGGTTTTTCAACTGTCTTGTCCAATAATTGCAAACTACACAGGGCACTACATAGTTAAACATAAGTTATGTTCAATTTCTGGCCTTTAGGGAAACTGTATATATAAAATTCCCCATTTGCAGTTTTAAATGCAAGTATTACCAGTTAAAGATTTAGCCAATCCTAGTATGTGCAAGAAAATCTGTATAAAATTGTGCTATTTCATAAAACTAAAAGCCACTTGATGCTGTATGTTACTGTGATTTGAATTAACCGTAGTTTTCTGGCAGCTGATCCACGTCTACCTATAGGAATACGACGTCTATCACAGCATCCTTATATACAGGTGCTGGTCATATAATTAGAATATCGTGAAAAAGTTCCTTTTTTTTTATTGTAAATTATTTTTAAAAATTAAACTTTCATATATTCTAGATTCCCTACATGTAAAGTAAAACATTTCAAAAATTTTTTTTTTTTTTTAAATTTGATGATTAGAGCGTACAGCTCATGAAAGTCCAAAATCCAGTATCTCAAAATATTAGAATATTTCCTAAGATCAATCAAAAAATGGATTTTTAAAAAAGAAAAGTTCAAGTTCTTTAAAGTATGTTAATTTGTACACTCAATACTTGGTCGGCAGCACATATTACAGCAAATGACTTGCTCCTAGCACAAATTACAGCATCAGTGAAGTGTGGCATGGAAGTGATCAGCCTGTGGCACTGCTGAGGCACTGTTGAGCCTTCAGATCATCTGTATATTGTTGGATCGACTGTTTCTCATCTTTCTCTTGAAAATATCCCATAGATTCAGGTCAGGATGCTGGCTGACCAATAAAGCACAGTAATATCATGGTCAGCAAACCACTTGGAAGTGGTTTTTGCACTATGGGCAGGTGCTAAAGTCCTGCTGGAAAAGGAAATCAGCATCTCCATAAAGCTTGTCAGCAGATGGAAGCATAAAGTGCTCCAAAATAACTTCCCTCTAGACTTCAAGCAGCTTGGATTCTGTGCCTCTCCAGTCTTTCTTCAGACTCTGGGACCATGATTTCAACATGAAATGCAAAATTTACTTTATTTGAAAAGAGGACTTTCAACCACTGTTGACTGTCCAGTTCTTTTTCTCCTTAGCCCAGGTAAGATGCTTCTGACGTCGTTTCTGTTTCAGAAGTGGCTTGGTAGTCCTTTTCCTGAAGATGTCTGAGTGTGGTGGCTCTTGATGCTCTGACTCCGGCTTCATTTGACTCATTGTGAAGCTCTCCCAAGTGTCGGCTTTACTTGACAGTATTCTCAAGCTTGCGGTCATCCCTGTTGCTTGTGCACCTTTGTCTACCCAATTTTTTCCTTCTAGTCAACTTTGCATTTAATATGCTTTGATACATTACTCTGTAAAAAGCCACCCCATTCAGTAATGACCATCTGTGACTTACTCTCTTTGTGGAGGCTGGTCATTTGGTCATTTAATGAAACTCAAATGTAAATATTCTAATATTTTGAGATACTGGATTTTGGACTTTCATTAGCTGTATGCTCTAATCATCAAAATAAAAAAAAATAAATAAAAAAAATAAAAAACTTATGAAATGTTTTACTTTACATGTAGGGAATCTAGTATAAATTAAAGTTTCATTTTTAAAAAATTATTTACAATAAAAAAATTAACTTTTTCACGATATTCTAATTATATGACCAGCACCTGCAGGTCCATTCAGTATTTTCAGCAGCTGTATCGTGTTGTATAGGAGCTAATTACTCTCCTCCATCCCCAGCTCCTCCTGTCGTCCAGTCAGGACTTGGCCTTCTGATATTCCTCTTCGAATGAGACTCTCATTGATCTTGATTTATGTTGTTGCGTTAAATTATTGTCATTAAGAGCATTAATGATATCCGCAATATATACTTATGTTATCGCTGGACTCCCTGCTCTTATCCGTGCTAGACTGCATGGATGGGCAGGGAGTTTTCGTCCAGAACAGCACCATACCACCAATCCAAACTGTATGCTAACTGACGAAAGTGTTCCTGACAGAACCACAGGTAGTTGGTGTTCTTAGGCAAAGTGGAGTAAATATTCTAAAAATAATATACATAAAAATTATAAAAGGCATTTTTATTAATAGCAATAATCTGTATAAATAATTCCTGTGCAAAGAAATGTAGTTTATTCATAACTACATTTAGCTGTTTATGACTGACAAGCAAAGTTGCAACTTGGTGCATTAGAATTGAATGTGCAGTCACAGATGCATGTTCATCTGCACTTTATAACGCCACTGAATGAGGCTTATCCATGAAGAATTGAGATGGCCCATGATGATGATGCTTACTTACTGGTGTCAGGTTCGGTACTGTACCTCACTGGATGAAGAAGAAAAGCGGGAATTGAAGATCTTCAGTAACCAGCGAAAGAGAGACAATCTAGGCAGAGGCACCGTCCGACCTCTGCCCCTCACTATAACTGGAGCTATATGTGAACAGGTACATGTGAGAACTAAATTACAGCAAAACAGCGATAGGAACAGAACATGATTTTGAACCATTCATAACAATGCAGGCAGTGATAGTCTTTTAATGGAGATATGCAAGCTTTTGTATCTTACCCTCATTATCTTACAGATGTGCACATAATCAATTAACATATAAGTTAAACATTGACTGATCGACCAATCATCTACTTTTCTGGACTAGTGAACTAGATTAACAAAAACGAGTAGTCATGCAGATGTAGTAAAATTATTCCATATTTTTCAGTAATGACTGCACGTTACATTTCATGTTATAGGCTGCACAATAAGATGCGACAAAATTTCCCTCTCTCACAGTGCGGAGACCAGATCAACGGTGGCGATATCGCAGTGTTTGCCTCACGGGTCGGCCATGGCATGTGTTGGCACCCACACTGTTTCGTGTGCTGCATGTGTTCTGAGCTGTTGGTAGATCTCATCTACTTCCACCTGGATGGCAAGATCTACTGTGGCCGCCACCATGCTGAACGACTTAAGCCACGTTGCTCAGCGTGTGATGAGGTAAGCATCTGTCCACTAGCTGAAATCAACCTTTATCCTGTTTGCATTGCTAAACATTTCCTGTAGGTGACCTATGACAAGTACCCAGAATAAGTACCCACATAAATTGTGAACATTAAAACCCATGTTCTCTTGTATTATTTTAATAAATCTCTCTCTTTTTGTAGATTATCTTTGCAGATGAGTGCACAGAAGCAGAGGGGCAGCATTGGCACATGAAGCATTTCTGCTGTTATGAGTGTGAGGCCCCACTCGGCGGTCAGCGGTACATCATGCGTGAGGGTCATCCTCACTGCTGCAACTGCTTTGAGTCACTTTATGCAGAATACTGTGACTCTTGTGGAGAGCACATAGGTAAGGGAGGACCACCATGAATCTGCACTTTTTCCTCATGCTTCAATCCACAGAGTTACTGCAAGATCCAACTATGGCTGCGTTTACACAGCGTGTCTTAATGCACAGATCTGATCTTTTGACCATATCCAATTGTTTTTTGTTTCGCCTGTTTACCTTCACTTTAGGCACAACTAATCTAGCTGAACGGAAATAGATCAGAAAAAGCTATGGCTCATTAGATCTAGAATTTTTAAGCGAAATAAAGTAGTGCTGTGAGATCACATTTATTTGAATGAATTTGAATGAATTATTGAATGAGAGAGAGATAGAGAGATTGTGAATGTGATTTACAGTACCTGTGTGCGTCTGTACATCGTCTCTATATGTAATAGTGAAGCTTCTGAGTTCGACTGCAAAATTAGTAAAGTTATCATTTTGTTGCTGAGAAATATAATATAGTGAAGCTGTTTTATTTATAAAATTCACAGGGCAGTTTCTATGCTGCTGAATGTTTCTGTGTTCACAATTACTTACCTATACAGACCCTGCGCCAGACACAAATTCACAGACGGGCATTACATTTTTTTCAGGGGGGCACAAATGAACCTCACTGCATAATAACATTTATTATGAATTAAATGGACAAAAAAAAAAAAATGAGGAAGAACGCACCACTCCACTGATGCGATACAACAGAGGAGTCGTAAAGCATTGGACCTAGCCTACTGAAGCAGTCTAAATACAGGGCTCGACATTAACGCTTGTCCAGGACAAGTGGATTTTTTAAAGGGGTGGTAACAGTGTTTTTTTTCTAGGCTTGATTGTGTTTTTGGGGCACAGTTTAACATGTCTCAATGCTTCTTTTTTTTTTAAACGCTGTATTTTTCATATATTTTATCTTTATTCTACACCTCTGTTTCCACTGTCTTATGAACGGCTCGTTTGACTTCCTGCTTCTATGAAGCCACTCCCTCCGAAATACACAGTGTGCTCAGATTGGTTAGCTGGCCCAGTGTATCGTGATTCGCTGAAGCGTCTGGAAACGCCACGCCCCTTACCATTAGTTGTTACGCACTTAGGTGGAAATGTAAATAATGGCGTCTATATTGCTGTATCAAATTGAGCCCGAATCAGACCTCAAGCAGAACCTCTGCAATCGCAGATTTTATCGTTTATGAATGGTATTTAATTTTTTTATATTTGTGTCAAAGTGTTTAGATAAGCTATAACTGCTGTTTGTTAGCTTTCAATATACGGTTTTATCCTGATTAAAGCTTTACTGTAGCCGAATACATGAGTAGTTGTGAAGGTAGCGTTTAATTTATAGCATGAACAACTGTTTGTCTATGAACAGAGAACTTTGTTGAAGTATGCACTATAATACAGCTAACTGGCTAGCGAAGCAAAAACGCTTTGGTCTTTATATATGTCCTTGATGCATTAAAAATAACAACAGAACTATACATTTAAAAGACATGTACAAACAATAAAACGTACTTAAAGTTTGAAGCCAATAAACAGCAGCTTCTGCTTTTAAAGTGGGAACTGCTTCATCTTTCAGTAAAAGCCTTTGTGCAAATCCAGCACTGAACTCGTGTAGATTCTGGAGGATGTCTTCAGCGCCGCATCCAGTGTAGAAAATATCACAGATTATAATGGGTTCTTTTGACGCGCCGCTCGCGTCCGGTGTACACAACTCTTCCGCTTCCGTTATTCTGCGCCACATGGCCTCGCCCACTTTGTTGCGTGTTCCCGGGGGCGTGTTTTGCAGGGTTTATGATGTCACCAACCCAGGAAGAAGCCCGTTGTAGTCCAAACCGGTCGTTTTTGTAGGCAATAAACTGCCATAACTTTAAAAGACAATATCTCCGTTTGCATTGAACTTTCAGCGCTGTAACTTTGCAGATACTGTTTATGCTCAAGCAGCAACATTACACACTAACTAAAGTTAAAAAAGTCAAGTTGCATTGAACCACCCCTTTAAAGGAGCAAGTGAAAGAGAATTTTACTTGCCTGACCGGACAAGTACCCTAGCCAGATTCAAACACCAATAACAAAAATAACAAGGGAATAATGATTCTGCATTCATTTAGTTTAAGTGGCGATTGATAATGGCTCTCTGTGAGAACCCGCTGCAGTTCCATTTTTCACCACAGATTTACATAGGAAATTTGTGGGGCATTGTAGAGCTGGGGAAGGCTGTGAGACTGGCTACCTGCTTAGTATCATGATTCGTGCCTGCCGAATGTGCTACATTTTAATATATCCTGCTCACTTTAGGTCCTAAAATAGTCTATAAAATCTGAAAAATATTTGTTGCAGAATGCTGAACACATTTATAATTTATTATTAATTCAGTATGGGTCTATGTTTGGATGAATATTTGTGAGCTGCGGCTACTGCGGGAAAAATTTAAAATGTTTTTATATTCATAACATATGGTACAGTTAAGCAACATCACATGACCAAGAGTGCCGAATACCATCACGATTGAAAATGTGACACTGATTTCATTTGATAGTATAATAAACAAGTAATTAATATTAAGTCACTTACATTTCAGACGCAATATTGACTGTTTTGTTCTATTTTAGCAGGGAAAATAGTTCAAACAAAGATCACAGCAGAACCATTGTGCGTCAGTCTCACAGCAACACTCGGTCTTTGAATAAAGAAAAGCTGTATATCCATAATCACTTTCACATGAGACAGCTCGGCATAAAAAAATTACAGCTAACGTTAAGCGGCAGCGCTATCACACAACCAAACATTTCTGCGCTCACTATCGTCAAACCAATCAAATCGGTTTAAAATTATTTCGTTTTTTTTTTTTTTTTAATCAGTCCTTTTATTCAGGAGTTATGTATATATAAAACGATAACTTTTGATAACACTAGCCTATTGATAAAAAAATGTTGTGCAAACAAGCAAGGACTGGTGGTTGGTGGGACGTGGAGTTGGCACTAGTGACTCACAGGGTGGGCCGAAAAAACAGATTTGTGGATTTTTGTGTTTACACATGCAATAAATTCCAATCTGTATCAGATGTGAGTAAAAAGTCTATTTTTTTGTGCCAGTGTAAACATAGCCAAATGATCAATGGTTAATTATTATTATTAATAATGTTATTGTTAGATGACACAACTTACAATGTCAAATATTTGTGATGATGTGTAGTGATGCAAGTGTTCATACTGTGTTTTTTCTACATATCAAATTCTAACCTAATAATTACATGGACAAGTTTATCTTTTTTATTTCAGCTTTATTGTTGTTGGGCAGAGCCAATGACATAAAATTAACATCTTACCTGAAGAGCTCTTGAAATTTAAAAAGGACTCAACCCTCTTTTTAGTTTTGATATAGTGTCTCAGTCTACATTACAGTAATAGTCATATATTGTAAAACAAATGTAAAATAAATGAAAATTAATATTTCGAAAGCATGTTTTACTTTACGCTACATTAGGGAAATTACAATACTTATGTCCTAATATCTACACTTGCAAGTGAGAGTGGAATGGATAATTATGAGACATCAACACATCATCTACACTATATTGCCAAAAGTATTGGCACACCCATACAAATCATTGAATTCAGGTGTTCAATCACTTCCATGGCCACAGGTGTATAAATCAAGCACTAGGCATGCAGACTGCTTCTACAAACATCTGTGAAAGAATGGGTCGCTCTCAGGAGCTCAGTGAATTCAAGCGTGGTACTGTGATAGGTTGCCACCTGTGCAATAAGTCCATCCGTGAAATTTCCTCACTATTAAATATTCCATGGTCAAATGTTAGTGGTATCATAAAGTGGAAGCAATTGGGAACAACAGCAACTCAGCCACGAAGTGGTAGACCAGGTAAAATCACAGAGCGAGGTCAGCGCATGCTGAGGATCACAGTGTGCAGAAGTCACCAACTTTCTACAGAGTCAATAGCTACAGACCTCCAAACTTCGTGTGGCCTTCAGATTAGCTCAAGAACAGTGTGTAGAGAGCTTCATGGAATGGGTTTCCATGTCCGAGCAGCTGCATCCAAGCCTTACATCACTAAGTGCGTCGGATGCAGTGGTGTAAAGCACTCCGTCACTGGACTCTAGAGCAGTGGAGACGGGTCCTCTGGAGTGACCAATCACGCTTCTCTGTCTGGCAATCCAATGGACGAGTCTGGGTTTGGTGGTTGCCAGGAGAACGGTATTTGCCTGACTGCATTGTGCCAAGTGTAAAGTTTGGTGGAGGGGGATTATGGTGTGGGGTTGTTTTTCAGGGGTTGGGCTTAAACCCTTAGTTCCAGGGAAAGGAACTCTTATTGTTTCAGCATACCAAGACATTTTGGACAATTTCATGCTCCCAACTTTGTGGGAACCATTTGGGGATGATCCCTTCCTCTTCCAACATGACTGCGCACCAGTGCACAAACAAGGTCCATAAAGACATGGATGAGCGAGTTTGGTGTGGAGGAACTTGACTGACTGTGGAGAGCGGAGACTGCGAGCCAGGCCTTCGTGTCCAACATCAGTGCCTGACCTCACAAATGTGCTTCTAGAAGAATGAAAATTCCCATAAACACACTCCTAAATCTTGTGGAAAGCCTTCTCAGAAGATTTGAGGCTGTAATAGCTGCAAAGGGTGGGCCAACTCCATATTAAACCCTACGGATTAAGAATGGGATGTCATTAAAGATCATGTGCACATAAAGGCAGGCATCCCAAAAGCTTTGGCAATATAGTGTATGTACTGTACGTTAGGGTTAAGGTTACATCAAAACATCAAATCTGTGAGTTGGCACAATGTTAAATCACAAATTTTTCTCTTAAAATTTAACAGATGCTAACATTTGTCTTTTTACATGCAACAAAAAACTCTGTTAACGTCTCATATATAGTGATGTAAGTGTTTCATGTGACTCTTGTCATCAATTCTTATGTATTTTAGTTGTTTTTTGTCGATCATTGTCCTTATATACCTGTGGATGTCTGTAAAGCAGTTGTGATTGTGTTCCAAATTTGCATTATTGTCATCGTCCCCTCCTGTTTGGATTATATTTGTGTGTGTTTTGTGTTTCACCACAAGCTCTGGTGGTCCTGGAGCATAAAGCACCGCTGTATGAGATCCCATCCACGAAAGCCATCTTGAGGTAAGGGGGGCATCTAAAGTGGTGGATCCACAGAGTATGTTGGTATGTGTGGCTACGAAAACAAGCCTGGTGGTCTCAAGCTCTGTGGTTTGAGAACTTCCAAGTCTGGTGGTCCCGGAGGTCCTTCCACTGTCATCTGATGGCTACCACCATCTTGCGTGTTTGGCCCTCACACATGTCTCTCAAATCTATGCTTGGCCTGTCACAGCCATTTGAGCCACTCTCTGTCTGCTCTGACACTGCCAAAGAGGTCATCCCTGATCTCTGTGTCCCCTGTCGGCTCTGTTACTGCCATGGAGGCCATCTTTGAAATCTCTGTCAGCCCTTATCACAGCCAAGGAGGTCGCCTCAGAACTTTCTGTGCCCCCTGTCACAGTCACGGAGGCCATCCCTGAGCTCTCTTTGTTCCCAGTTATGGCCATAGAGGCCAGCAGTTAACTCTCTGTACCCCCTGTTTTCTCTGTTGCCACAACAGAGGATGGTCACACCATGGTCTCCAGCTCTGACAACTTTCCAGAGGTCTTCACCATGGTCATCAGTTTCTATGAAGTTGTTTCTCTTTCTGCTGGCTTCACTCTGGGCCTTTACAGTGGCCGTGCCACTGAGGTGGTGTTCAGGTCCACCCTTGCATCGAGAAGGGTCTGTCTGTGTCCCGCAGTACTACAAACCATGCCCCTGCAAGTTACGCCTTCTGCAAAGAACAAGTGTTAATGTTATTGACTATAACAATTTTTTGAAGTAAATGATTTTATGTTTTATGTATGAAATGTTTGTAAGGCTTACTTGTATTGCTTTCAAATCTTATAAAGAATGAAATAACAGCTATTAGTAAAACAAAATAAAATAAATTATACAATCGAATTAATACAGACTAATTATATAGATTAGGTAATTGTAGATAAACTTATAGCCAACCCTAAACCTTACCATAACCCTACCCCTTTTCCAAAAAAATTAAGTTTCATAATTAAAATATTTTAAAAACAACATCTGGTGATCTATGTAATATGACCTGTATGCCTCATCATTAGGTGGCAATAGCGAAGCTTAAAAAGCAAGGAAAGTGAGGTAGAAGAAGAGCGGTACTGGTGACAACATCACCGATTCCAGAGGGTGTGGCTCTGATGACATCCTGAATGGCTGTTTCATTGTAGAGTGCGTAACTTGTAATAAGGGCGTCATTTGTAGGGGTATGGTTTGTAGTACTGCGGGATGCAGTCGGACACACTTGGTTCCATCTTCTCTGCCATGGTGGCCTCCTGCTTTGCCTGCTCCGCTGTAGGGGTCTTCTGCTCCATCTGCTCCACCCTGGTGGTTCCTGGCTCCGTCTGCTCTGCCATGGTCTTCTCCCGCTCTGTCAGAGCCAACAGTTCCTCCAGATTCACCCTGGTCCTCTGATCCTCTGGCTCTGCTGTGGCCTTCCGATTCTCTGGCTCCATTATGTTCGGTGGCCCCCGTGGATCTCCATCCATCGGACTCTGCCATGGTCTTCTCGGCCAGCCCAGCCTTGGTCTTCTCATCCTCCAACTCAACCATGCTGGTCTCTGGTTCCCCAAAAAACTGACTCTTTCATGGCATAGACCCACTAACCCTCCCACTAGAAAGCTCCACTGCAACCTCCCTCCTGAAATGTATTCCTGTTGTTTCATGTTTAAGGTTGTGTTCCATGTTACATTATTGTCATTTTACTCTCCTGTTAAACCTCGGGTATGCATTATTTTTAATAATTCAGTGGTCCAGATTCAACTATTTCAAGTTTTTGTCTTTAAAACTGTCTTGTGTGTAGAAATACTTTCACAACCATCTCAAGACTCTGTTGCTAATTGCATAGTGTCATTTTAGAACTACTAACAGAGTAGAGGAATTAATATCCAGTTAGAGGAGAGATGAGTTAGTTTAACTACTTCAAAAATAATGATTTTACCACCCCACAGAGAAATGTCATGTATCTCTTCAGCAGTGACAATGTTTCAAGGCAACAAGTTTCTGCAGACTACCACTCCGATACCACAATTAGATACTTCAGCAATGAATTCAAGATGTTTGAGAATAGGAGCAGTCGTAATGCTGGTCTCGAAAGACTGAAAGGCCTGGTGTTCTGCATCATTTCATTGTAGCTTGGATGGTTTGCCCCTGAGTAAAGACATTAGTGGAGCTGCAATTATAATGTAGTTTTAAATGAATCTTCGGTAACACTTTACTTGAAGGGGTGTTCATAAGACTGACATGACACATGTCATGAATATGAAGGAGGTTTTATGAATGTTTATGACAACTGTCATTAAGTGTCATTCACTCAATTATGTCATTTTTAATGCAAAGATGACATTGTTTGAGATGTCCGAGTTATGACAACTTGACATAAACCAATACATCATAACCTGTCAGTGTCTTTGTCATGACAACTTGACATCATTTAGCTTTATGGGTTAACATTACATTAAACTGTCATGTGGTTGGTTTTGACATTGGCTGTCATGAGGCCATTATAATAGTGTCATGAATATGCATCTTGAGCTCAAGTACAGTGGTACAAATTGAACTTGTCATTAAAATGTCATTAAGTGACAATACTCTGACAAATAATTTTATAACAGCGTCATGACTTTTTTTTTTTTTTTTTTTTAAGTTTCCTCCAACAGAAGGTCAGATAAAAAAAGATGACACTGTTATAAAATAATGGTAACACTTTATTTTAGGGTCTTTTAACTAGTTGCTTATAACTTTTAGCATTCATATGGCTAAAATATTGGCTATTTATTAGTACTTATAAAGCACATATGAATGCCTTATTCTGCATGATCTTATTCTACATTCTTAACACTTCCCAATACCTAAACCTAACAATTAACTATAATAAGCAGTAATTTAAGAGTTTATTGAGGGAAAAGTCATAGTTAATGGTTTATAAATGTGTTCCCTATACTGAAGTGTTACCGAAATAATGTAATGTAATGTTAACCCATAAAGCTAAGTAGTTTAAGTTTGATAATTAATCTGCTATGTCATGTTTATGACAGGTTATGATGTTTTGCTAATGTCATGTTGTCATAACAAAGACACTGACAGGTTATGATGTATTGGTTTATGTCAAGTTGTCGTAACAAAAACATCTCAAACAATGTCATCTTTGCATTAAAAATGACATAATTGAGCGAATGACATTTAATGACAGTTGTCATAAACATTCATAAAACCTCCTTCATATTCATGACACGTGTCATGTCAAGATTATGAAGGTGTCATGTCAGTCTTAAGAACACCCCTTCAAGTAAAGTGTTACCGAATCTTCTATAGAAGTTGGTGAAACAAAGAAATCATTTAAGTTCTGTTTGATGTTTCACATGCAGTGCACAGTCTCACCTGCCGGTACTTTCCTTACAAATGCTCTACTATTTTTATTTATTTATTTATTTTATTTATTTAAGAAAAGGGGGAACTTATATATTTATATTTATATATCTGTGCGTGACTATGCGTAAGTGGTTTAACGCACTTGCATCTCAAAATGGTTTTATTATAACGCAAAATTAATGTAAACACAGCCAGTTATGTCTTAAAAGCACTATTTGTTTATTGCTTGTAAATGTTTCTTTGCTCCTCTTTGTTATTTGCTACTTGCTTTGTTTTGAAGTTATATAACCTAATTTTTAAATTCTTAAATGTTCTTAATTGTTTTAATTTGGTATTTTTTTAAAATTTGTAATTATTTTAAAAAGTAGGCTACTTGTAATTACTTATGTAAGGATATGTGAATGTAAGGATTTTATGATTTTGAAGTCGGAAAACAAATTAATTAATTAATTAATTAATTAATAAGAAAAAAGTCGAATCGAATCATGACTCCCAGAATCGGTATCGGATCGGATTGTGAGGTGACTAAAGATTCCCTCCCGAGTGACATCCATCTCTATGCCCCGGTGACTTACACTGTAGCTGAGGAAGGTTGTATGGCTGGAATGGAACTCACATTTTTCTGCCTTAACATAGAGTTGTTGTTGCTGGAGTCACGAGAGGACAGTCTTTACATGTTGAATTTGTTGAGCTATGTCTTGAGAGTATATGAAGATGTCATCAGTGCAGGCTATTACATACTGGTTGAGCAGATTACAGAAGATTTTGTTAATGATTGGAAAACTGCAGATGCATTTGCCAGGCCATACGGCATCACCTGGTATTCATAGAGCCCAGTGATTAAAGGTGTTTTCCACTCATGCCCTTCTCTGATTCTGATGAGATTATAAGCACTTCTGAGATCAAGGTTAGTATAGATGTGTGGTTCACAGAGTTGTTCAAGGTCTGAGGGAACAATTAGTAGAGGATATCTGTACTTGACAGTTACTTTATTTATGCCTTGATAATCAGTGAATGGTTGGAGAGGTAGATGGATGAATGAACCCAGATGCTAAATCCTCCTCAATGTAGGTCTCCATGGCCAAGGTTTCTGGTTTTGACAGTGGGTATACTTTACTTCAATGTGGCACTGAGTTAGGTAACAGTTCAATAGCACAGTCCCACGAATGATGAGGAGGGAGTTGAGTGGCTTGGGCTTTGCTGAAATCCTCTGCGAAATCCTCATACTCTGCTGGAATATTAGCTTCAACTTGGGTATCTGGGCTTTCAATGCTCGTAGTTAAACATGGCAGAGAAACCGTTACATGAAGGCAACTTGATCATTGTGTGAGGCTATTTTTTTTTTTTTTTAATTGCGCCCCTAAAGTTCTTTATGTGCACCGACATTTTTCAAAATAATAGCCCTGTGGGGTAATATATATCAGTTACCAGAATGTTTCTGTGATTTTATTCCTGCATATCAGGTTTTTTTTTTCTGTTTTCAAGTTTGTGTCTGAAGTAGACAATGGTCAAGGCACCAGAAAATGATGAAATAATCACTTCACAACTTATTCGGGGGCAAAACACTTTGTTAAAAGCACTTTATTACATTGCTTTTAATTTTTATTTTAAACAAGGATATGACCTTGAGCTTAATACGGTTTAAAAATGAACAGTTTAATTTTATCTTGTATTTTAATGCATGGGATATTTTCCTCTTTAAAATACAAATATTGTGTTATTAAAATAAAATGAGTACCTAAGCATTCAATGGTGTGATTAGAGTAGAGTTCATAAGTTCATTATGTTATGTCTTAAGTGATTCATCTTGGTCCACTGGTAATTTACAGCATGGCTACTCAGCAGGTGACCCTTCAGCATTTATTTTGTTGACCACATCATACTAAAAATGAATATAATATTATTTATTATAATTTGTGCCCAAAAATTAGTGTGACGAGAGAAGTGATGCGGAAGCACTTAGGATTGTCACTTCTCGAACAAGTTTCACTCCAGATACTTTTTTAATTTAAAGCTGCTGTCCGCGATTTTTGGCCCTCTAGCGGTTAATAAACAGAACTGCGGAAGAACATTGAGAAACACAAAAGAGCTTCTTTTCTCAGTGTATGTCTATGGCGAGTCACGCAGTTACTGTGATACTCTGCGGCGAGTCCTACCAGTCTGGTCTGACATTTTAAAGGGTTAGTCCACCCAAAATATGAAAAATAATGTCATTAATTACTAACCCTCATGTCGTTCCACACCCATAAGACCTTCGTTCATCTTCTGAAGACAAATTAAGAGATTTTTGAGGAAATCCGAAAGGTTTTTTTTTTATCCCCCATAGAAAGAAACGTAATCACCACATTCAAGGTCCAAAAAAATTGGAAAAACATAATTAAAATATTCAACATGACTGCAGTGGTTCAACCTTAATGTCAGAAGTGACAAGAATACTTTGCAAAAACAAAAATAACGTCTTTATTCAACAATTTAGTTTCTCCCCTGTCAGTCTCTTACTCTGTTTACCTTGTATAGATGGTCCAGCGCTTCCAAGTTTTACATCACAACGCCTACTCATTATTGGTCAGCTCCTGCATCACACGCATGCGTCGTGCTGATCACGTGAACAGTGTCGGACAATACTGAGTCAGAACACAGAAGCCTGCGTTGTTTCAGTGATTCGTCCCAATACTAAACTCCATTTTCTTCACACTACATTTGAAGTTGTCATTGGCAAATAAAAAAAGGAAAAAAAAGAAGAAAAGAAAGTTTACTGTCTTTTGTCTGTAATGTGTTTTAGGTATAGACCAAGGTCAGATGGCATATGAAGGTCAACACTGGCATGCCACTGAAGAGTGTTTCAGCTGTGCCCGCTGCAATCAGTCTTTGCTGGGTCGTCCCTTCTTGCCGAAACAAGGTTTGATCTACTGTTCCCGTCTCTGCAGCCAAGGGGATGAGCCGGACCTGTCAGACTCCTCAGACTCTGCATTCCAGAGTGCCCGTTCCCGACAGTCACGCCACAGTGCTCAGATTGGCAAGGATGGGACGAAAGGGAAGGGTGAAGGTGGACGACAAACATCATCTGGCCCTACACAGATAGCTGGTGATGTAGAGCCTCTAGCTGTTCAAATGGATTTGCTGAGCATCTCAAGCCCAGCTCCCAGCCGCACGCCCCATCGCACACCAACGAGAACCCCAAGTAGAACCCAAAGTCGGTCTCCAAGTCTGAATCGTGAGCAGCCAGTTTGGGTAAACAGGGATGAGCCTTACTCTTATGAGTCTCAACAAAGAGATTCCTCCACATCTCCAAATCCCCATCAGCTACGAAGCCAATGTAGCATTCGTACCGCTTACCCTCCTTCTCCCAATCCGCCACCCAAGATAGTGAGCAGTCCAGAGTCTTGGTCCAAAGAACCATCTGGGGGTAATTCCAAAAAGCCTCCGGTGATGGCTGCCCTGAGGGGGCACTCTTTCAATGAAAACTGGATGCACCATGGCCAGGAACCTGAATTTCATCCTCCTAAGCTCAAAACACAAATGAGCTTCAGTGAGGTGTCAAGCCGTAATTCTGGATTTTTGGACAAGCGCAGTATCAGTGTGCAAGGTTTCCCCCGAGAGATGCGTCCCCCATTGCTGAGGAGCAGGCACCAATTTGGGCCAAGCTTTGGAGAACTTACACCACTAGAACAAACACCACGAGGTTCTGCTGACTCGCTGGCCCTTTCATACACTACAGGTAAACATAAATTTAGTTTGACACTTCATATCACTAGCTGACAGGGATATGTTGAAAACGAGAGATGAACTGGTGCATTCAAACTGTCACACATTTCATGCGGTGTACCTATCTCTGATCTCTGCCCTTTGTTTGTCTTCAGCAGGAAACTCTTTAGATGGGACCAACAGACGTCAGGAGCACTTCTCTCGGTTTTCTATGCCTGACCTGAGTAAAGACTCTGGGGTAAATGTGTCTGATAAAGGCACCATGGGTACTTTAAACTCATCGATGCAGTTCCGCAGCACTGAATCCCTGAGCTCTGTCCCAAGACCCCTTGCTGATATTGGCATGCCTGTCCGAGTAAGGTACCCTCCTCCACTATACTGGGATTCACCCAGAGGGCTAAGCTTTGAGGATCCAGTCAAAGGTCGCATTGGTCTTGCAGGAAGTATGTCCTGTATGCAAGAAGGCAATGCCCAAGCAATGACACCCCGGCCAAGACGTCCTCAAACTCAAGAATCTCCCAGACAACAGCGTCAGCGCCAACGTCACCACCACAAAAGTCACAAAGGTCACAAATATCACTATCGCTCCCGCCGCTCTCGCTCAGACAATGCCCTGCATTTAGCTACAGAAAATCAGAGTTTCCCTGGGGACCCCATTCATAGATTTCACAATGACTTTGAGCGCCCATCCTCGTCAAGAATGTCACACAATCTCTTTGGAGCAAATTATGGGTATCGACAACAGTTCTTTAGGCCTTGCCCTCGAACCACATCGGACCTCACCTTGCAGGATCCTGGAGGTCCACAAATTAGACAGTATATGGGTAGGTATGGAGAAACAGTTGAGGATGAAGATCAGTTTTGCTCAACCTGTTCCTCTTCTTCAGAGGTGTCTGATGATGATGGTTACCTTATGGGTGATGTCATTCCACGGCCAGTGCAGCTTAGATACTTTGACAATGAGGAATTGCGACATCGTTATAGTCCTACATTGACGGGTGGTCACACCCAGCTGCATACACGCAAAAGGCGAAAGAGCAAGAACTGCATCATATCATAAGCAAATGGTCATGTGAGTATCTGAGTGTATGCATGTGAGAGTGGGTGAAGTGAGTAGACCCCTGTACATCATCATTTAAATGGCAATGATTCAAAATTCTGTCACCTCGCAGTAATTGTGTTAGTTGTTAAGGGTATTTCCTCTTGTGTAATATTAACCCTTTAGATGTACTATTTTAAACATACAGGCTCCACAGTAGGAACTCGATGAAAGTAAACCTTTCATTACCGAGATTAAAGATTTTTTTTTTTTATCTTTATCTTTTAAATAGCCCAAAGGGGTTCCATTGGATTCAGGTCAGGTGACACACTTCGCTAAGTCATAGTTTTAACGTCTCATCTTTAGAATCTCTTGCATGATTTTGGCAACAGTGGATTGTTATCATGTTGAAATATCCTTCTTCTGCTCAACTTCTTTCAATCCTGCTGTTTTGTTCCAAAGAGTAAGCTAGGATTTGTCTTTTTTCTTGGATACCATCCATACAGGTTGATACCATACAATGTCCTTTCCACTGTCTGAGCTGCCACAGAAACTCTGATTTCCATTTATAACCCAATTTCCATGTCTTTGTTTTTTAAAAAAGTAGTTTTAAGATAGAGGTGTCCAATCCTGCTCCCGGAGGGCCACCATCATGCAAATTTTGCACCTGCATGGAAGTTTCTAGTGATCCTGAAGACGTTGGATTGTTTATTTAGGGCTGGAGCTAAACTCTGCTGCAAGGTGGCCCTCTGGGAACAGAATTGGACATCCCTGTTTTAGAATGATTAGTGGTACTATTTCTCTTTTTTTAACCTCCTTTTTAATGCTGCAATTGTGTTTTCACTCATTTTTAGTTGGTCACAATCTTCCTGTATCCTTTTCAATCTTTGTGTAGTCTCACTATCAGGTTTTTCAATTTTCTGGCAATTCTTCTCCATGTAGAGCAAATCAGACATGCAGACAGATACAAGTCTAAAGTTGAGAAAGGTCATTTTATAACCATGTTAATGCAATTAGGTTAATTGGAAATATCCGGTGTACTCTGTTTTGTTTTAATGATCACAGATTTGCACACACACACACACACACACACACACACACACACACACAGTGTATATGTATAATCGATACTCTTCTTGTCAATTTAGAAATAATGCAGTTATCAAGAGGTGATACCATTTTTTTTTTTCATTTGACAGTTAAGTGACATTACACGGGGTGTACTCACTTCTGTTGTGTATTGTATGTTTTTCTTAAATATCCAACTATGGGTTGAAATCCAATTCAGGCATGTTTCAGTCATTACATAAGTGATACTGTAGGTCATGTGTTCTGATCTGAAATCATGTGTTTACTGTGACTGGAGATTGCACAACGATCAAAAGTATTACCTTCTATTTATTTGAATAGTACATTGAATCTTATCTATTGTTAAGAATATGAATTTTGTTTTGTAGAAACCTGTGCAATAAGAAATCTGCTATATAACTTTAAGGAGAAGGAAAGAAGTGAAGACTCAGTGTGCACTTAACCTTCAGAATTAGGATATGGATTTTTAATTTACTCTGAAATTAATTTGCATTACTCAAAAAAATTGGGATTATCGCTTGCCATATTCCATAAAACTCAGTGCATCAAAAAATCTGATTACAACCATTTTCTTATCTGTTTTTAGATTTTCTTGGTTGTGAGTATAATTCTAGTCAAGGCTACACTCCCCCTTTCTTTTTTCCTTAATTTTTGGTATAATTTAGTGGCAATACAGTTTACTATACTATCCCACGCTGCTTACTGTTAATCGTTCTAAATACAGTAGTTTCCTAATATGCGCTCTTCATGGTTTTCAACTGGTTTTATTTATGTAATTTTAAATTTAAACTTTATAAAATGTTTATCATTTTGTTGGGCAATGTTGGTTATGGTTTTAAATGCAATATTCTGTCTTTTCCAAAGTCATTTACAAATAATATCTTAAATTTAAATGTTTTCCTAATGATAAAACAATATATAAAAATAATGTAGTATTGTAAAGGTTCTGTAAATATTGTCTTAAATATTTCTATATTTTGTATCTTCAGATGCATTATTTGTATCATATTGTAGAGTGTAGAAATCAATGGTGACTGCATGTGTATCCCCGGTTCATGTCTTGTATGTGAATTAAATAACTATTTCAACAAACAAAGAAAGCCTTTAATTAAGCTTCAGATTAATACAATTGAGATGATCCATTAAAAAGACTATTTTATATTGTATTTTCTGAAATATATTCTGACGCAGGGTGAAATGACCTCTTTTGTGCTTTTTTAAATAGTTTCTGATAATCATCTCCTGTGATTGCTTTTTCACAATCTTAAAAAAAAATGTATTACAATCCTGCAGATTAGTGGAAGACAATAATTTTTATATGTAGACATGAATTTTATTTTTATCAAGTAAAAAAAAAAAAAAAATTCAAGACACAACAGCTAGCTTAATACCAAACTAACAATTCACATGATGATTCATGTACAACTAATTAATTATTCTTTACTCTGACTTCCACCAATATTTTAAACTTGTTTCTCAACATGGTAGAGATCTTATTTGTTTATCAGTTTGCAAACAATATACAGGCAGAAATAACTCTGGGTTCACATTGGGTTTAGCTTATAACGTTGAATGGTTAGGGTGAGTAAGAAGTTAGTAAATAAGTAGCTGCATTCAGTCTTGTGTTTGCAGTCTTCACTTGATGGAAAGCATTTGAGAGGTGGATGCTGGAGTGTCTAGCTCTGGAGAATCATACTCATGGATGAACTGCTCCATGGCCTTGATGCAACGCATGCCAATGTCCCTCAAGTTTTCACGCAGAGATGGCTGAATTGACTTCTCCAATGATGGATCCTTGGCCACCAACATCTTCACAACCATGCCAAATGTATCACAGTCCTGCCGATACACCTGTACGGATTATCAACATTGATTATCCAGAACATTATACTAAATTAAATTAAACTATAATAAATTTCCCACCCAGCATTTAAAAAAAAAAAAAAATCTTTGTCAGACACCGCTAGCATTTTTATCATTTTCACAAAACTTTCATGGCCCCCAGAATATTTTGATGTATGAATATCTAAACATGCAATATATCAAAAGAACCAGAGCCTCTGCTTTAAAAAAATAAAATAAATAAATAAATATCAACACTTGAATATGGGTGTTTCATTAAAAAAAAGAATTTTGAACAAAAAGCTGAGAAAATTGTGTTTTTGTCTAAGACTACAACATGTGCATAAGCAATGCCTTTATCACTTATTTCTGCTTTTTTTCACCTGTGTTTTGATTAAGAGATTGTGTACTCTTTCAGAAGATGTGTAATAGTGCCCCCTACTGTATAACACTGAAAACATGGATTGCTGGAAAATTCCATCAGTGGCAGAGAAAGAGTTAACAATAACACTAGAACCTGCAACCACACATAACCAAAAATACACTTCTGTTGATGAATGTAAACACACACACACACACACACACAATTTACTGTAAAAATGTACCGTAATTATATAAACATATACAACCCTAACCCTAGCCTGACATATTTTCATATTGTTCGGCAATTTCTAACTAATTAGCAGTTTGACACCTGACTAAATGACCCTTACACATTAAGGGGTAAACTGACCTTACAGAATTTGTGACATTATTGCATTATCTTTCTATAAAGATGTTTAAAAAAGTGAAAGGTGCTATATAAATAAAATGCACTCAACATGCACATTTTAAACAATTGTACATGTACATTGACTATTTTATAAAGTTACTATACCCTCTTTCAGTTCAGTAGTTTAACATATCAGTACCATGGTATTTACATGGTACTTCAAGGTAGTGTTGTCACGATACTGGAATTTCCAACTTTGATACGATAATTTAAAAAATATTGAAAAATATCGACCACTTTCGATACCACGAGGAAAACTGCCATATACCGCCATACAAATCATTTGTATTAGCTTACACACAGCACAGGGAGGTTTTATTGAAATCTACATTTACAAAAAAAGTCAGTAATAAAATAAGGACAAATAAACAAATTGCAAACATTAAGATCATTTTAAGCAAAAGAGCTGAAAAATCACAAATACAGTCAATAATAAAGATTTACTGGTTTATCACTTTCGACCAATAGGTGGCACTGTGACCAGTCAAAGTGAGGTGACAATGACACTCAGTATACGACTGTGGTATTCGAAAACTCTGTCTATCAACACGAAATCCGTAACTTTTTGCCAGCAGGGTTTGATTTAATTGTGGTGAAAATTGGACCAACGGTCTAGGAGTATTTAGAAAAAGTATGATTTCAAAGAAAATCAAAATGGCGGAAAGGAAGTTTGGCTGACTGTGGAAGTTGTTGTAACTCAAGCATGTCCAATCTGCCTCAGACGTCACATGTTTGATAAGAGTCCTGCCGTGAAGACATCTACATGCCAAAATTTAGTTATAGTCATAGCACCACCAGCTGGTAGCAGGAAGTGTGGCAAATACAAATAACTGACATTATTTATTTACTGAAATGCATATTGCCCACCATGGTATTGCCCACCAGGTGGCGGTGGCACGGGTGCGAGGGCCTTTCATCACTGCTTGCAGCTTTAGTTCTCTTCAGCTATGTTCCCTTCATTCAACAAAGACATTTTGCTCAGGCAAGCAGCATTTTACTTAAAATATAAAAATCTTGTTTATTTTTTTGATCAGATTATTTATATGTGGATTTGCCCCAGATTTGCCTTGATCAGGGTTACATAAACGCATTGCATACAAGGTTACATAAAATAACCAACGCCAATTAATGTGAATTTCTATATTGCAAAGAGAAATATGATCAAATAATTTGCATTTGACTAAATCAGTTATTATTTGTGGATTGGTGGAGAAGCAGGCATCTGTGATCAAAGAACTTCAAATCATCACTGCAGTCTTGTAGTAAGTATAGGTAACTGTGTGTGTTTGAGCTGCTAGCTATTACCGGATCACTTCAAAATAGCACCTACTGCCTCATCCGTGGTAACCATAGAGATGGTGTGTCTCTGTGTGTGCGCCGGGGGGTTAAATTATCATTCCGCATGTATCTGAGTCATCGCATCATGAGCTCTGCTGTGCAGTTTCTTGAAAATAGAATGAATGACTATGATTGCAATGAAAACACCATATAATAGAGCTAGATTTAACTCGTGTAGTTCACTGAAGACACAAACTTACCAAAAGGTCTCAAAATACAGACTATTTTCGAAATAGCACTACTCATACTATTTCTGCTGCATGTGATGCTGTGAATTTCCTGTGCATGTAAATATGCAGATGACTTTATACAATAGCTAGAATGCATGACAGGCTCGAGGCCCGAGTCACTGCCCTTTTCCCTTTTGGGCTGAGGAGGCAGTACTGGAGTGGAGGAGAGTGCAGCTCAGTCCATCTGTACTCCAATCACTCTGCCGCTCCAAATCCGCTCCGGAGATTCCACTTCTCGCTCACGCCCCCGGCCTCACTCTCCAGGCAGCCAGCGAACCTTCTCTACACTGTGTCCACATTCATTTTACATTCTAGTCTATGGTGCATCTGCTGAAACTCCTCCGTGACAGAGTTTGTTTTTGTTGGCAGTGTTTTGCTCCTTTTCTGTAGGTTATTGAACATTGTGTATGTCACAGAGTGCAAAATTAATCATATAATAAAGTCATCACAGTTTCTTCACGGTTAAATGATCGTCTGCATTATTGGTGTACTAGCAAGAAATAAATCTAGAAAAATGTTTTTATCAGTGTTTATTCCCGTTGTGGTGACTCAGACTCGCCTCGCATTTTAACAGACTTCAGACTCGACTCGGTACAAAAGACTCGTGAATATTTTAAAAACCAATCAAGACTTTTACCCTTAAGAATTTTTGTTGAATTTCAATGGTTTTACATTATCTATATCACATATATTTCATATATCTGTCGTGGTAGATCAGACTCTTTCATAGAATTTGATAATTGTAATTGCGCGTAAACTTCGAAATGTCATAAGAGTCCCATGAAACATGCCACCGTGCCATATGTTCTTTCATTTCTTATCATGTCAGATCGGCTAGATCCACAGAATGCGGGAAAACAATTAAAGACACCGGAACAACATCATCACATGTTATGAGACATCACATCCACATTAACTCACACAGCTAGCTATTATACTGTGGTGGAGCTGCCAGCCTGTTAAAATATGGACAAAAAAACCCTACACTTTAAACCTCACACTACGTTTTATCAATCTTTTCGTATTATATGTCTATAAAAAATAGGATTTGATTATGAAAATTTTTTTTTTTTTTAAAAGACTCAGACTCCAGTGATAAAGACTCGACTCGGACTCCAGATAAAAGACTCATGGGCTGTGTCTAAGAATGATAGACTGACATAAGCTTAATACTTGACGTACTCATTCCACACTAAACACTTGTGAACGAATGACACGGTCTGTGAGGCTCGATGCAGATTAAACCTGCAGTGAACACGAGTGTCTCTCGCACTGTGTGACGTAACAGACACCTTGTTTTCCATCGCGGTTCCGTTCACACAGCAGGGGTTTGCTGGAAATGCAGCCGTTTGGTTATTAAATGTTATAGGCTTATAAATGGTACAGATCTTTTGTTAATAAACAAATGGTGAAATGAACCATATCAGATGCTGAAATACAAGAATAACAACTATATTCTGCTGCTGTGTGAACATGTGCTTAACGTATTTTGAGTGGTAAAATGTTGAAACTAATCCTTCATTTAATTTTTATACTGTACAAACGGTATAGTCTGTCCCCTAACCAGAACCACACACCTAAACACAATTCTCTCAGAAACCATTCTGCATTTTTACATTACATTTACATCCTTATTTAATTTTTTAACACATTTTTTTGTCTCTACAATGACATGTGGTTTCTACAACATCTGCAATACCTGGACCACACACACACACACACACACACACACACACACACACACACCAACCCTATCCCTAACCATCACAGGAAACTGCACATTTTTACTTTCTCACAAAAACTCATTCTGTGTGATTTATAACCCTTTTGAAAAATGTCCTCATAAGTCACGCTTTCCTTGTAAAACCTGTGTCATTATACACATCTGTGTCCTGATTTGTCACACATACACACACACACACACACACACAGTTTACCTCCTCGATCTGCTCTTGTTTCTTCTGTATGGCTCTGTTTCGAGCTGCAGCATCTCTCTTGCTGGCCTTCTGTGACACCTGCACATGTCACAAGTAAAGACATCATCGAACTTTAATTCCAAAAGCATTGATTTTAGTTTCATGTATATGTTACAATTTGTAACAAGAATTGGAAAATATGTTTATAGTAATGTTTTTACAGTTGTAATCAATTTTAAAGTTATATGTTTACAGAAGCTATAACGCTGCACAGTAGTGCTGTAGTGCTCGAGACCGGTCTTGGGACTGGGACTGGTCTTAAGACCATTTTTTGAAGGTCTTGGTCTTGTATCCTCCGGAGGGCGCATTTGTAGGCTGCATATGTCATCGATGATGTCATATTTAAGAAAAGTAACCATAGTAAAATTGACTCTTATTCCTCGTGAGGTGTAAAATACTTTCATTTCTTTCTTGATTTGCAATCTAACGGTTACTTTTCTTAAACGAGACCGCCGTGATGACATATGCGGTCGACAAATGCGTCCTCCGGAGGACGCAGCCTTCGAAATGAGACACAGCTATTGTTAGAACTTTGCTAGCAAGTTTTAGCATGTTACTTGCATCTTGTAATATGTTTTAGTACATTCCTAAAGTTTCTCCACATTGCTAGCATGTTTTAAGACATGTTGCTTAAAGGGTCAGTTCGCCATTAAATCTAAAATTCTGTCATCATTTACTCTCCCTCATGTCGTTCCAAACCTGTAAAACTTTCGTTCATCTTTGGAACACTAACAAAGATGTTTTTAATTAAGTCTGAGAGATTTCTGTCCCTCCATTGACAGTCAACGCAACTGACACTTTCAAGCCGCAGAAATGCAATAAAGACATCATTAAAGTAATCCACGTGACTCCAGTGGTTTAACCTCAGTGTTATGAAGAGACGCCATGCTTTGATTGCACAAAAAATAAACATGATTTACCACTTTATTTACAAAAGATTAATCTCCAACATGCGTTCACGTAACAACGTCTGCTCTCGCGTCAACACAAACACTCACGTGTCGTGCTGCTCTCCTGAACATGTCAGAGATTAATCTTTTGTAAATAAAGTGTTTTTTTTTGTTTGTTCATAACATTGAGGTTAAATCAACACTCTTGTCATGCTCAGTCAATCATATTCAATATTTATATACATCACATATTTTTGTTAGAGTTTAACTTGTAAACATTTCTTTAAGTGTGATCATAATGAAATAATGCAAGGAGTTTTTTCTTGTCTCTTACTCTCTGGTTTCTTTCTGTGAATGACAGTGATGGTCTTTCTCCAGAGGATGGCCGAGGAATGTCTATAAAAAGGAAAGGGCGAGAAAAAGAGGAAAAAGATAGGAAAAAGAGAGAGGTTTCTTTAAGAAAATCTGTGTGGTGTCATTTTGAAAAATTTGCCTCAACAACGTTTGGGCCTTTTTGTTATTTAATGGTGGTGTGCCTGGAAGCTTAAATGCATATAAACATGGCCAATCTCTTTCTTTCTACTCACACATACACACAAGAACACCTTCAGCTCTCTGACACACACACACACACACACACACACACACACACACACACACACACACACACATTCTCTCTCATTATATCTCACTTTTAAGCAACACATACACACAAAAGCAGTGAGTCATCAGGCACATAACTGTGTGAGATGGAGGGGGAGGAAATCTTCTCAACATGCCACATATGATTTTTAGCCAACTCAAAAACAGACATGCACGTCTGCATGCACATGCACAAAACTTTTGCACACACCCACACAAATGTACATGCCAGACTTGTGCTTTATTCAGGATTCTTTCATTTTAATTGAGGTTATAAACAGGATGCAGAATTTTAATTTCAATGTTACCTTAAGGCAGGAGAATGAATAGGAAATTTTAAATATATTTTTAAAAAAATATTTCATTAATCAGTTTGATTTACCCATATTTGTGATTAAAAAAAAACACACAACACTATCAACAATATTAACAGATTAGATTAAAGGGAACCCCTGGTATTAAGACTTGTATGGCTTAATATAATGTAAATGATGTCTTACTGAAATAGTAGAAAACCCATGCAAGATTTACTTTATTTAAAAAATCCACATCATTTTATACATATTTTGGACAATGGGGGGCGCCATTTTGTTTAGGTGCGCAGTGCGTTTTGTGTCGATGACGTCAAATGGTTGCACTCACTGAGTTACTGACACTGTCCAACACAACTCGGAATATAATATTCGATGCCGCATTGTGTGGGTTTTGGCTGTAATTTTCAGGCGACGGGCAACAAGAGAAGTGATGTAAGTCTTCACTGCTTTACTAGCGATAAGAAGAGGAGAAAAGAATGGGAAGTTGTGAAGAATGTGGATGAATAAAACTTACTAACTGTGTCTTTGTTCTCTTCACTTTAGCCCTGATGACTTTGAGGCTTTTAGTAGACTACAGCTGAAAGAGCTTACAGTTGCCTGTGCATAAGTGTACGCTTTAACCAAACGCCGCGCCTGTCGTGGGACATCTCGATTGAGACAGACCACCTCAAAACTCACGTGTGTCATGATGCATGGGATATCTGTGATTGCATAAAACAGCAGCATCTTCTCAGCATGTTCAACTGTGTGTAATGCATTCAGGTGACATATCAGATGATTTTTACAGGTCAGTCATACAACAGTTTGAATAGCCACACAGAAATTGCACAGCTTCGATGTTTTCATCCTCACTAATGTTGCGCTCTGGCTCAAATTTTACAACGAACCCCACATATATTAAGACCTATATTTGCTGTGTGAGCTTCTCCTGTATTGTTTATGCCTCAGTGTATTGGAATCGCGAGCTTGGGTGCGGGGAGCATGAGCTCATTTGCATTTAAATTCACATACACCAAATCAGCACATTTTTTTTCTCCCATCCAAAAATAGGAAGTTAAAACATGGTATAATAATAAAAAAAAATATTTTGAGCTGAAACTTCACAGGCACATTGGGGACACCTGAGTTTTATATTACATCTTGTAAAAAGGTGCATAATAGGTCATCTTTAATGACTCACTCAAACACAGTCCTTGCCGCCACCTAGTGGTCTAATGTAACCTATACTGAATGACAGTCTGTCCTGAACACGCAGAGATGGGCAGTACTGGTACTGGGGAAATAGCATCCAGTCAGATTCGAGGATCAGAACTAACTGTTGAGCTTATTGTCAGGTTTATGTGTTTCAGTTGTTCTTGGTCAGTTCTCATTTATGCATTGTGTGGTTTGCGTTATTCATTCAGTGTTTGGATTATTATTAAAGCCCATTTTGTTTTTGAATCTACTTCATCTTTGTGGCGGCTGACCACATTGTAAAACTTATTTATTTAGCTTATTTTATCATTTTTATATATATATTTAAAATTCCTTCACTGCGACACCCCTAGTATCTTGTTGGTTCTTGTGCATTCATTGTTGTTTTGTTTTCTAGGTTTTTGAGTTTTGTATTTTGTTTGTTATTGTAATAAAACTTGATCTGCCTTTAGTCTTGATTTTCTTGGTTTCTGAGTTCATCTAACAACAAAGCCAAATATTAATCTTTCCACATGAACACCATTTGAGGGATCAAACTAATATCACATTACAGTCCATTCTCTGTTCCTCTGCACAGTGATGTGTTTGGGTGGATTTTACTACTATAAAAAAATTACTTTTAGAATATTTTGTAATATTCATCAGTATAATTAAGTTGGCTTGAAAAAGCCAACTTACTGATCTACTACTTAAGCTTATTATTAAGTTGGCTTTGAAAAAGCCAACTTACTGATATTGTACTTAAGCTTATTAAGTTGGCTTGAAAAAGCCAACTTACTGATATTGTACTTAAGCTTATTAAGTTGGCTTGAAAAAGCCAACTTACTGATCTACGTCTTAAGCTTATTATTATTCTTCTTAGACTAAATTTCTAAATGCATCTCCTCCTAGACTGTTCAAGCTACAACCACCAAACTCGGACTAGACCTTCAGACTGTTCTGACTTAGTGTGCTATATCTTTTCAGACTGATCCGACTTACGGTTTTCCTAAAAATGCTGATTAAACCTGGAAAAAACTCCCATTGACTTTCATTGAACTGCCTTGGCTGATCTGAACATTCCGTCCAACTGTCAAAATTCAAATTCAAACACACAGACTCAATTAAACTGCCATTCCTATTTCCAAGCCATTTAAACTCATTCAAACTCATTCAAACTCATTCTATCTATCTATCTATCTATCTATCTATCTATCTAAATCTAACTCTATCAAACTAAATCTATCTATCTATCTATCTATCTATCTATCTAAATCTAACTCTATCAAACTAAATCTATCTATGTAAATCTAACTCTATCAAACTAAATCTATCTATCTATCTATCTATCTATCTAATCTATCTATCTATCTATCTATCTATCTATCTATCTATTTCTCTTTCTAATCTATCTATCTATCTATCTATCTATCTATTTCTCTTTCTAATCTATCCATCTATCTATCTATCTATCTATCTATCAAACTAAATCTATCTATCTATCTATCTATTTCTCTTTTTAATCTATCTATCTCTATCTATCTATCTATCAAACTAAATCTATCTATCTATCTATCTATCTATCTATCTATCTATCTATCTATCTATCTATCTATCTATCTATCCCTTCTCATCTATCTATCAATCTATCTTTCTTCTCATCTATCACTCATCTATCAATCAATCAATCTATCTATCTATCTATCTATCTATCTTCTCATCTATCACTTCTCATCTATCTCTCTTCTCATCTATCACTTCTCATCTATCTCTCTTCTCATCTATCACTTCTCATCTATCTCTCTATCTATCTATCTATCTATCTATGATCAACTCTCATAGCAACCACCCAAACCAACCTAGCAACCACCCAGAACACCATGGCAACTGCATAGCAACCACACAAATCACCCTGGCATCATCCTAGCAACCAGCCTGGATACAATAGCAACCACATAGCAACACCATGGCAACCACCCCGAGTACCCTAGCAACCGCATAGCAACACCCTAGCAACCGCCCCGAGTACCCTAGCAACCGCATAGCAACACCCTAGCAACCACCCCGAGTACCCTAGCAACAGCATAGCAACACCTTAGCAACCACCCCGAGTACCCTAGCAACACCTTAGCAACCACCCCGGGTACCCTAGCAACACCCTAACAACCACCCCGAGTACCCTAGCAACCGCATAGCAACACCCTAGCAACCACCCGAGTACCCTAGCAACCGCATAGCAACACCTTAGCAACCACCCCGAGTACCATAGCAACCGCATAGCAACACCCTAGCAACCACCCCGAGTACCCTAGCAACACCTTAGCAACCACCCCGAGTACCCTAGCAACCGCATAGCAACACCTTAGCAACCACCCGAGTACCATAGCAACCGCATAGCAACACCTTAGCAACCACCCCGAGTACCATAGCAACCGCATAGCAACACCTTAGCAACCACCCGAGTACCCTAGCAACCGCATAGCAACACCCTAGCAACCGCATAGCAACACCTTAGCAACCACCCCGAGTACCCTAGCAACCGCATAGCAACACCCTAGCAACCACCCCGAGTACCCTAGCAACCGCATAGCAACACCTTAGCATCCACCCCGAGTACCATAGCAACCGCATAGCAACACCCTAGCAACCACCCCGAGTATCCTAGCAACCGCATAGCAACACCTTAACAACCACCCGAGTACCCTAGCAACCGCATAGCAACACCTTAGCAACCACCCCGAGTACCCTAGCAACCGCATAGCAACACCTTAGCAACCACCCCGAGTACCCTAGCAACCGCATAGCAACACCGTAGTAACCAAACAGAGTACCCTAGCAACCATTTTGCAAAATCTATATCTCTGCATCAGAACATCGTACAGACATGGGGGTTGGTTTATATTGTCAAGCAGCCTTTGGAGTATCATCATTGGTAGCTGGCAAGTCAATTCCTAGCAACCAAACAGTACCCTAGTAACCGTTTTGCAAAATCTGTATCTCTGCATCAGAACATCGTCCAGACATGGGGGTTGGTTTATATTGTCAAGCAGCCTTTGGAGTATCATCATTGGTAGCTGGCAAGTCAATTCCTAGCAACCAAACAGTACCCGTTTTGCAAAATCTGTATCTCTGCATCAGAACATCGTCCAGACATGGGGGTTGGTTTATATTGTCAAGCAGCCTTTGGAGTATCATCATTGGTAGCTGGCAAGCCACTCCCTAGCAACCAAACAGAGTACCCTAGCAACCGTTTTGCAAAATCTATATCTCTGCATCAGAACATCGTACAGACATGGGGGTTGGTTTATATTGTCAAGCAGCCTTTGGAGTATCATCACTGGTAGCTGCCAAGCCACTCCCTAGCAACCAAACAGAGTACCCTAGCAACCGTTTTGCAAAATCTATATCTCTGCATCAGTACATCGTAGAGACATGGGGGTTGGCTTTTTGACTCATGCTTGCAATCTGGACTTCCAACATGCTAGCAGTGAATGCTAATAGTGATTAGCTAAGTGCTAAAGTGGGCTAAGAACATGCTAATAACTCTATAAAAACTCCATAGTATCCATCTGTGACTATCTATCTATCTAATAAAACTTAAACTTTCAAACTTCAAACTTTTAAAACTTCTCAAACTTTCTGGCTATGCTTTTTCAAGCCAACTTAAAGTTTGTCCTCAAACTTTTTTATCTAGTTAAGTTGGCTTGAAAAAGCCAACTTACTGATCTACTACTTAAGCTTATTATTATTATTATTATTCTTCTTAGACTAAATTTCTAAATGCATCTCCTCCTAGACTGTTCAAGCTACAACCACCAAACTCGGACCAGACCTTCAGACTATTCTGACTTAGTGTGCTATATCTTTTCAGACTGATCAGACTTACGGTTTTCCTAAAAAAGCTGATCAAAACTTGGAAAAATCCCATTGACTTTCATTGACGGAATGTTCAAATGAGCCAAGACTATTCAAACTCCAACTGTCAAAATTCAAATTTTGACAGTTGGAGAGGCTCATCAGACTCCATTAGCTGCCATTCTATGTACTATTTCTAATCCATTGAGACTCATTCAAACTTCCATTCTATCTAATATGTCTTATCTATCTATCTATCTATCTATCTATCTATCTATCTATCAAACTAAATCTATCTATCTATCAAACTAAATCTATCTATCTATCTATCTATCAAACTAAATCTATCTATCTATCTATCAAACTAAATCTATCTATCTATTTCTCTTTCTAATCTATCTATCTATCAAACTAAATCTATCTATCTATCTATTTCTTTTTCTAATCTATATCAAACTAAATCTATCTATTTCTCTTTCTAATCTATCTATCTATCAAACTAAATCTAGCTATTTCTCTATCTATCTATCACTTCTCATCTATCAATCTATCTATCTTCTCATCTATCACTTCTCATCTATCTCTCTTCTCATCTATCACTTCTCATCTATCTCTCTATCTATCATCTATCTATCAACTCATTCAAATTCATAAACTCTATCTATCTATCTATGATCAACTCTCATAGCAACCACCCAAAACAACCTAGCAACCACCCAAAACAACCTAGCAACCACCCAGAACACCATGGCAACTGCATAGCAACCACACAAATCACCCTGGCATCATCCTAGCAACCAGCCTGGATACAATAGCAACCGCATAGCAACACCATGGCAACCACCCCGAGTACCCTAGCAACCGCATAGCAACACCATGGCAACCACCCCGAGTACCCTAGCAACCGCATAGCAACACCCTAGCAACCACCCCGAGTACCCTAGCAACCGCATAGCAACACCCTAGCAACCACCCCGAGTACCCTAGCAACCGCATAGCAACACCCTAGCAACCACCCCGAGTACCCTAGCAACCGCATAGCAACACCTTAACAACCACCCGAGTACCCTAGCAACCGCATAGCAACACCCTAGCAACCACCCCGAGTACCCTAGCAACCGCATAGCAACACCTTAGCAACCACCCCGAGTACCCTAGCAACCACATAGCAACACCGTAGTAACCAAACAGAGTACCCTAGCAACCATTTTGCAAAATCTATATCTCTGCATCAGAACATCGTACAGACATGGGGGTTGGTTTATATTGTCAAGCAGCCTTTGGAGTATCATCATTGGTAGCTGGCAAGTCAATTCCTAGCAACCAAACAGTACCCTAGTAACCGTTTTGCAAAATCTGTATCTCTGCATCAGAACATCGTCCAGACATGGGGGTTGGTTTATATTGTCAAGCAGCCTTTGCAGTATCATCATTGGTAGCTGGCAAGTCAATTCCTAGCAACCAAACAGTACCCTAGTAACCGTTTTGCAAAATCTGTATCTCTGCATCAGAACATCGTCCAGACATGGGGGTTGGTTTATATTGTCAAGCAGCCTTTGGAGTATCATCATTGGTAGCTGGCAAGCCACTCCCTAGCAACCAAACAGAGTACCCTAGCAACCGTTTTGCAAAATCTATATCTCTGCATCAGAACATCGTACAGACATGGGGGTTGGTTTATATTGTCAAGCAGCCTTTGGAGTATCATCACTGGTAGCTGCCAAGCCACTCCCTAGCAACCAAACAGAGTACCCTAGCAACCGTTTTGCAAAATCTATATCTCTGCATCAGTACATCGTAGAGACATGGGGGTTGGCTTTTTGACTCATGCTAGCAATCTGGACTTCCAACATGCTAGCAGTGAATGCTAATAGTGATTAGCTAAGTGCTAAAGTGGGCTAAGAACATGCTATTAACTCTATAAAAACTCGATAGTATCCATCTGTGACTATCTATCTATCTAATAAAACTTAAACTTTCAAACTTCAAACTTTTAAAACTTCTCAAACTTTCTGGCTATGCTTTTTCAAGCCAACTTAAAGTTTGTCCTCAAACTTTTTTATCTAGTTATTATTATTCTTCTTAGACTAAATTTCTAAATGCATCTCCTCCTAGACTGTTCAAGCTACAACCACCAAACTCGGACTAGACCTTCAGACTATTCTGACTTAGTGTGCTATATCTTTTCAGACTGATCAGACTTACGGTTTTCCTAAAAAAGCTGACTAAAACTTGGAAAAATCCCATTGACTTTCATTGACGGAATGTTCAAATGAGCCAAGACTATTCAAACTCCAACTGTCAAAATTCAAATTTTGACAGTTGGAGAGACCCATCAGACTCTATTAGATGCCATTCTATGTACTATTTCTAATCCATTGAGACTCATTCAAATTTCCATTCTATCTATTTCTCTTTCTAATCTATCTATCTATCTATCTATCTATCTATCTATCTATCTATCTATCTATCTATTTCTCTTTCTAATCTATCTATCTATCTATCTATCTATTTCTCTTTCTAATCTATCTATCTATCTATCTATCTATCTATCTATCTATCTATCTATCTATCTATCTATCTATCTATCTATCTATTTCTCTTTCTAATCTGTCTATCTATCTATCTATTTCTCTTTCTAATCTATCCATCTATCTATCTATCTATCTATCTATCTATCTATCTATCTATCTATCTATCAAACTAAATCTATCTATCTATCTATCTATTTCTCTTTTTAATCTATCTATCTCTATCTATCTATCAAACTAAATCTATCTATCTATCTATCTATCTATCTATCTATCTATCTATCTATCTATCTATCTATCCCTTCTCATCTATCTATCAATCTATCTTTCTTCTCATCTATCACTTCTCATCTATCTCTCTTCTCATCTATCTCTCTTCTCATCTATCACTTCTCATCTATCTCTCTTCTCATCTATCACTTCTCATCTATCTCTCTATCTATCTCTCTATCTATCTATCTATCTATCTATCTATCTATCTATCTATCTATTTCTCTTTCTAATCTATCTATCTATCTATCTATCTATCTATCTATCTATCTATCTATCTATCTATCTATCTATCAAACTAAATCTATCTATCTATCTATCTATCTATCTATCTATCTATTTCTCTTTCTAATCTATCTATCTATCTATCTATCTATCTATCTATCTATCTTTCTTCTCATCTATCACTTCTCATTTATCTCTCTTCTCATCTATCACTTCTCATCTATCTCTCTATCTATCTCTCTATCTATCTATCTACCTATCTATCTACCTATCTATCTATCTATCTATCTATCTATCTATCTATCTATGATCAACTCTCATAGCAACCACCCAAACCAACCTAGCAACCACCCAGAACACCATGGCAACTGCATAGCAACCACACAAATCACCCTGGCATCATCCTAGCAACCAGCCTGGATACAATAGCAACCACATAGCAACACCATGGCAACCACCCAGAGTACCCTAGCAACCGCATAGCAACACCCTAGCAACCACCCCGAGTACCCTAGCAACCGCATAGCAACACCCTAGCAACCACCCCGAGTACCCTAGCAACAGCATAGCAACACCTTAGCAACCACCCCGAGTACCCTAGCAACACCTTAGCAACCACCCCGAGTACCCTAGCAACACCCTAACAACCACCCCGAGTACCCTAACAACCGCATAGCAACACCCTAGCAACCACCAGAGTACCCTAGCAACCACCCCGAGTACCCTAGCAACCGCATAGCAACACCTTAGCAACCACCCCGAGTACCCTAGCAACCGCATAGCAACACCCTAGCAACCACCCGAGTACCATAGCAACCGCATAGCAACACCTTAGCAACCACCCCGAGTACCATAGCAACCGCATAGCAACACCCTAGCAACCACCCCGAGTACCCTAGCAACCGCATAGCAACACCCTAGCAACCGCATAGCAACACCTTAGCAACCACCCCGAGTACCCTAGCAACTGCATAGCAACACCATAGCAACCAAACAGAGTGCCCTAGCAACCAATTTGCAAAATCTATGTCTCTGCATCAGAACATCGTACAGACATGGGGATTGGTTTATATTGTCAAGCAGCCTTTGGAGTATCATCACTGGTAGCTGCCAAGTCACTCCCTAGCAACCAAACAGTACCCTAGTAACCATTTTGCAAAATCTGTATCTCTGCATCAGAACATCGTACAGACATGGGGGTTGGTTTATATTGTCAAGCAGCCTTTGGAGTATCATCACTGGTAGCTGCCAAGCCACTCCCTAGCAACCAAACAGAGTACCCTAGCAACCGTTTTGCAAAATCTATATCTCTGCATCAGTACATCGTAGAGACATGGCGGTTGGCTCTTTTGACTCATGCTAGCAATCTGGACTTCAACATGCTAGCAGTGAATAGCTACATGCTAATAGTGATTAGCTAAGTGCTAGAGTGGGCTAAGAACATGCTAATAACTCTATAAAAACTCCATAGTATCCATCTGTGACAATTACCAATCTATCTATCTATCTAATAAAACTTAAACTTTCAAACTTCAAACTTTTAAAACTTCTTCAAACTTTCTGGCTATGCTTTTTCAAGCCAACTTAAAGTTTGTCCTCAAACTTTTTTATCTAGTTGACTTGACTGCACTACCAAGTTGTTTGAAAACTGAACTGAGCTGGATGATCACATTACTGTTTTCTGCAGAGCTGCTTTATACAGCTGAATTGAACTCATTTCCTATTTGATCTTTACACAGTAATTGAACAGAACTAAATCAACACTGACTGACACTATTTTCTTTTTACAGCAGAACAGAACTTTGTTTGCATCACTGAATCATTATTTTCCTGTTAAGCCCTGTAAAACTGCTTTGAAACAATCTGCATTGGATAAAGACTTGAGTTGAAGGTGCATTCAGTACCGTAAAACTAAAGCGTTCATTATGAGCAGTTCTTATTGGCTCACAGACCAATTTTTCTGACAGGAATGACATTTGAGGTGATAAAGTGTGATTTTTACGCTTTTTATTACCATTTGAAATTTAAAACATTAAAAATTTTGTTGAAACAGTGAAATAACCATTCATAATTTTTGAATCTTCAATATTCTCTGAAGAGTTTGATGAGTCTAACCACACGCCACTGACAAAAATACACATATTGCATCTTTGTAGCAAAATTTGCATTCTTCCTGCCCTCTCATTTATAATACACCAAAATATTTTCAGGTAATGAGGGGCTAGACCTTTGAGAAATTCTGTAAAATGCAAAATGTTATATCTCATGAAGAATTGTACTATAGTGACACTGAAGTATATAAACTGACACTACCACTATCATCTAGTTTTAAGATGGATCAAAGGCCACACATTACCTTTATACAAAATTCAGTTGAACCAAAATTTGCAACAAATACGTGAACATACAGATACACACAATGCAGCTAACCTTTGGTGCTGGGTTGGATGTGTTTTCTGAGTGCTGTGAACGAACTCTTCTCCAGGCCTTTATTGAACTTCTGTCTGGAAGGAGAAGAGGCTCTGGGCTTACGGCTCAGCTGCAGGCTGGGCCACGGACCTCTGTGATACCTCTGGTACCTCAGTGCAAAATTTGGACGATGTAAAATACGCTCCTCCGCAGTCCTGAAAAACCTGAAGCTAAGAAAATGATAAATGGTCATAAGATCTGTGATCAAATGATAGTCACAAACCAGAAAACTGTTATGTTATTTCATCCCCCCCACCACACCTTTTAAAACCACTCGAAATCAGCAGACACTTACATGCTAGTATATTAGAACAGGTGTTTTAATAAAAAAGCCCCAATAATTGTATCTACTCAACTGAAATAATGGGATTAAATTAGGGGTCAAATTGGCATCCTTATAATCTATAGTCATTTTTGGCCAGATTCAAATGCAGGTCTATTCATTAATAGAGCGTATTACCCTGTATAAGCACTATACACTGGTTTTCTATGGTAACTTTGACCAAAAAGTACATCAAATAAGAGAAGTATTGCACACTGCTTCATCTTAAAGGGATAGTTCACCCAAAAATGAAAATTCTGTCATCATTTACTCACCCTCATGTTGTTCCAAATCTGTATAAATTTCTTTGTTCTGTTGAACACAAAGGAAGATATTTTGACGAAAGTTTGTAACCAGGCAGCTTTGGGGCACCATTGACTTTCATAGTAGAAAAAAATTAGTCAAAGTCAATGGGGCCCCAAAGCTTCGTCAAAATATCTTCTTTTGTGTTCAACAGAACAAAGAAATACAGGTTTGGAACAACATGAGGGTGAGTAAATGATGACAGAATTTTCATTTTTGGGTGAACTATCCCTTTAATGTTGTTGCCATGAAGCAGAGTACTAGAGCTCCTTCTACAAGAGAGTTTTATGCACTAAAAAAGCTTGGTGTCTGCTGTGGTCCAATCCCAGTGTACAGGAATAAAAAGAACTGATTAAATGTAAATGTATAACTGAATGTAATTTAAGTCCATTTGGAAAAAAGTGTCTGCCAAATGCATAAATGTAAATGTAATGTTAATATAATAAGTTTGAACAGATACCCCCATTCTACTTGATATACGCCAGATATTTTAGCTTAAGGCTTTCAGAAGAACCTTGCATACACCTCATTTGTATTAGGAACTGACAGATTTTAGTTATAAACAGTTTAGTTATAGCTTTCCGATAAACGTTTCTTTCTATTGTAAATGACGGAGAAATGTCTTCGTAACTGCTAATTAATTTATACAATTAATTCAGGGTTCTGTCACTTCGGTTTGATTATTCTTGGCTTGGTGAAAGAGTTCACTCAGGCCGTGTGCTTCTCTGTCCACGTGAGTTGTCTTGTGTGCGGGGCGTGGTGTTCAGATCCTGGCGTCTATTTTGGTTTCAGTCCTGTGTCTGGATTTGGAGATTCATGCTCTGTGTTTTGGTCTTCTGTTGTGAGCGTGTTTCTGTGTGCCATGTGCTCGCATGTCTATTGTCTTTACCCTGTCCATCTTGTTACCTGATTATTTGTTCATTTGCCCCAACTGTCTTTCCTAATTAACCTCTTTGTTTGCTGCCCTATTTATTCTCCTTGTTTTTGCAGTCCTGTGCCGGATCATCTTCAAATGTTCCCTCTCGTTTGTTTCCCTGCCTTGTTGTCAAGTCAGGTCCTGTTGTCAGGCCTGTTGTTTTTGTTTAGTTTTTTTTTTATCAAATAAAAGCACATACTCTGATTATTGAGTCCTCACCTCATCCCTTCAGCCCAACCTTGACATTGACATTTATCAGAGACATTTACTTTTGTCAGGGAAAAGTGATTACCAATATTTTTAGTAAGAATTAATTATTAACAATAACAAAAACAAGAGTCCAACTGAGGTGGAGGCGGGCACAGGGAGGAACTGAAGGTGGGAGAAGCTAGGGCAGAGACACAGGCAGGTGAGACCAGTGGGACTCCAGGACAGGAGGAAGCAGGCTGGAGTGGAGACGAGGGACTGTAGGGACCAGGTGATGATGAAGGTCCTAAATGGCAGGGCAGAGCCGCAGCAACAAGCAACCGAGGTGGAGTCAGGGTGCCGGAGGACTGAGGCAAAGGCGGAGGGACTGAGGACCAAGGGAAGGTGGAGCCCATTGGAGAAGGAGACGGGATGTCTGTGGCACAGTCAGGATGACGACAGACAAAGGTGGAGCTGAGGGGACGATGGTCCCAGGTGGAGCTGAGGGGCGGGGAGCCATAGCGAAGCCAACAGGTCAACAGGCCGAGGTGGAACCTCAAGAGGGTGAGTGAATGATGACAAAATTTTCTTTTTGGTAAACTTTTCCTTTAAAAACTGGAGACATCATAGAGAGGACTAATGTGTCTTTACTATTTGCTGCACGTATGCTCCCAACCTCTCTGTGTGCGATAACCCTTTGACAAAAGAGTTTAAGTTTCAGCCAACTGTGACAGGTGCACTAAAATCACTCAACTCAAGAGAGGACAACATTTTATTTCAAGAGTTTGCAGATTCCCAGACCTGCATTCAGCTTAAACCTTGATTTTTGACATATTCTTACCGAGAACGAAAATGTTCAAATCTTGGCCGATAGAGGCGAGTGTACCGTGAGGGACTCCTTATTCTCTGGATATGTCTTCTCTTGTTCTGAAAAATATAAAAATACTGTTTTAAATGACATTTAGAAATACAACTGATGATCATTGAAGTATGCTAGCTTTATGATGATGTAGCTTTGTAGCTTTAGTTCAGAATAACTTGATAATTCATTGTTAAAACTTTTGAAAGGGATGAAGTTGTCCAAATTTTTCTTATTTTGTTTAAATATCAGTTTCTTTTCATTTGGTACTGCTCTTCGGAAGTAATAGAAGATACTTTAATGGGGGGGGGGGGGACTTTTGAATCGTTGTGTTTGAGTCCGACTATTGTCCTCAGTGTGAAAAGATGAATATCAAAGTCATTCACTCATTGTTGGAAAGGGTACAAATATGCAGAAGATGCTGGAAAATCAAAGAATTTGCAAGACCTGGAGGATTTTCTGAAGAACATTGGGCAGTTTAACTAACAAACAAGGGACTCGTGAACAACCATCACAAAACAAAAAAGAGGCATAGATCATCCAGGTAAGCACACACAGTATTAAGAAATCAATGGTTCACAAACTTTTGAACAGGGTCATTTTAATAAATTCATCTATTTTTTTGTCTTGTGAATTATATGTAAACATCTTCTATGTAAAATATCTTAATCAGGACAGTACTAAATAAAAATAACATTTTGTATGATCTCTCTGATTTTGTTAACATTTTTCACATTTTCACAGATTCTGCAAGGGGTTCACAAACTTTCAAGCGGCACTGTACATTTCTCTGATTTCTCCAATTTCAACTTATTTCTCTCAGATTTCATCAAAAAGATCTTCATTTGTGTTCTGAAGATGAATGAAAGTCTTACAAGTTTGGAACAATATGAGGGTGAGTAATCACATAATTTTCATTTTGGGGTGAACTAACCCTTTAAGTGTCCCCAACTAAGCAAGACAGAGGCGACAGTGGCGAGGAACTCAGACTCCATCAGTTGACAGAATGGGGAAAATCCTTGGGCGAAACCAGGCTCAGTCATTGGGGCAGTTCTCTGGCAAAATGAACAAATATGGTATGATTTATGATTCCAGGCTGCATCAGATTGTGGATTGATATCATTCAAAATATTTCATCCAGCCCCTTCTTGAAGATTGGGGTACATCACTGGATAGTGAAAGTGGAAAATGACTTGACGTGTTGACAATTTGTGCTCTGCATTTCACCCATCCTAGTGGACAAACACAGCAGTGAGTATTGAACACACACCCAGAGCAGGGGGCAGACATTTTTGCTGCAGCACATGGAGAGTGTTTGGGGGTTAGGTGTCTTGCGCTGTTGTCCTACATTTTCTGCCGGTACTGAGACTTGAACCCATGACCTTTTGTGTTACAAGTTCAACTCTCTAACCATTAGACCACAAGGATCTGTGCCGATGGTTGTCGTGTCAACAATGTCATCACAGGGGATCTGTGCCAAGGTCTCATCTTCGCTGATATTCAGGGCTGCATTGTGGTTGTCTCAGGGTGCAGGTCCACCATCTGGAAGCCTCCTTCAGACTGTCAGTCCAAATCTGATTTTTGTGCACATCTGATTGAAATCCAAGATTTAGCATGAGTGAATGGCAACAAGTCACATGAAATGCTATTTCAAGCTACATTCATATGTGGTTTGAAATCCCATTCAAATTGCATTTCTGAAAATCCGTTTCAGTCTGACTGCTCTGATCAGATTTTGCATGGTTTGAGAATTTCTCACTCCATGTAAAATGTAAATGTCAGACATTGTTATAGGAAGCATGCTGAAAGTTGCTGCAGAAACAAGGTTGTGTTGTTGCAAAGTGTCAGACGAGCAGAAAATGACAATAAAATGTGACGTTTTGAAACTGGGCCAGACGACAGCACAGAATAAAGCCGCTCATACCAGCCTCCTACGGTTCTGCCACTGACTCAGAAGAAGTTTAAGGTCTGCACTGCTTGTTTGGCCAACCCATTAGAAGATGGGTGATAAGGTGCCTAACCCTGGTCATGAACTTACAAAACACTAAGCATATTCCTCAGATACTGTCATCTCAGGAATGCTGTGAATGCTGAAACGGCAGGCTCTTATTGTTCTGGACTTTGGACCACTGAGCAACAGTCCAGTTCTTTTTCTCCTTAGCCCAGTTACAAGTCTTCTGAAATTGTCTTTGGTTCAGCAGTGTCCTGGTACGTGGAATGTGACAGTTGTAGCCCATTTCTTGAAGACGTCTGTGTGCGTGGCTCTTGATGCACTGACTCCAGCTTCAGTCCACTCCTTCTGAAGCTCTCTTAAGTTCATAAATCAGCTTCGCCTGACAATCTTCTCAAGCCTGCGGTCATTCCTTTCACTTGTACACCTTTTCCTACCACACTATTTCCTTCCAGTCAAATTTCCTTGAATATGCTTTTCACAGCACTCTGCGAACAGTTCTTTCAGCAGTGACCCTCTGTGGCTTACCCTCATTGTAGAGGGTCTTGATGCTCGTCTTCTGAACAACTGTCAAGTCAGCAGACTTCCCCATGACTGCTGTTGGGATTACTGTTGGGATTACACGACATCACAAGAGCACCTGGCCAATAAGAACAAGTATGGCAAGCCCAAGTATTCACATATGCCTGGTCGGACGTCTGATTGCACACTGACGTGTCAAAAGCGACAGCAAACCGCACGTCCTCGGCGTGTGATTTGCCATAAAAATGCACATTCTTAACGCATGCTTTGGGATAATGGAAAACGTACATCGGAACGTTGATACACAAAAACGTGCGTCATTGACGTGTGATTTGCTATAAAAACGTGCATTCTCAGCATGCGCTTTGGAGTCACCGAAAACGCATGTTTTTGACGTGCATTTATCATAACAAAAATAGGTGTGGAATACGTGCATTTTGTATGGCGAGCCAAAAGATTCAGGCTTGCGATAAAATCACACATTGAGGATGTGTTTTGCTGTCAAAAGGCATGCTTTTTAAATCCGATACAGGTCAGATGTTTTGTAATGCGACCGCAGTGTGAACAGTCATGTCGGAATTCATGTGATTTTTACATCACTCGAGATCAACATCGGTCACGATTCTGTACTCATGGGAGTCTATTCAAAGATTTTACATACCCAACATTATCAAGACAGTTGCAAATGGTAGTCAGTAGGGCAGTGATGTGTCAGACCTCCTAAATATTACAGAGACAGCTCTATAATACAGGCATACATTCATCATAAGCTAACTACACAAGCTAACTACACAAACTAGCTCATCTACATGTCTGTTAGATCCATTCCATGGAATGGGCATCTGTCCAGGGTGTTTCCCCACTTCCAGCATCCCCAAGACCCTACACAAGTGGATACATAGGACAAACTATAAATAATAAGCAATAAATAACACATTTCTGACAAAAAATATATGTATATAATATACGCATATGTTTTGCTGGTCAGCACTCAAAAAGACGAAGGAGATTCAATTGACAGACTTTATTTACTCTCCAAAATACTCTGGAGATCACAGGAACACACAGGATAAACGCAAACCGAACAGTACATTAACAAGAACTGACCAAGAGCAACTGAAACACAGGGTGTATTAATACTAGATACAAACAAAGGAAACTATATGAAGACCAGTGCAGTATACCAGAAAGCAAGGTTAACTTATGGTCACATATACCCTGAACTCTCAGTTGATTAACACCCAAACCAAACCATGCGAGGTATGCAGTAAGTTCAGTTAACCCGGAGCGAGAAATTAAAATAAAGTTAACGTTGACCACACAAACTCATTCTCAACTGAGGACCAGGAGTTACCATGGAAATGGATGTTATATTATATATATTATATAGGTATAAAATATTACGTGGAATCTGTCATGCCCACCGGAGCCTCATCATAGGTCACACATGCTTCTGATAACGGTCACCATGATTTTGCCAAGTAAGACATGTTCCTGGATCAACATCTTTGTTGATCCTGGAACAACATTCCAATCAACCAATCAGATTTGAGGGACAAGTTTACCGTTTATGTCAAGTTTAGGCTTGCAACCAGGGTTAGGTTTTCCACATCAATGTTATTCACCCATCTTTCCCCTCTGATTTTAGGGATAAGTTATGGGTAGGATTAGGTTTAGGAGTAGGAATAGGGTTAAGACTAAATTTTCAGACCGGAATGTTGTTCCAGAATCAACAAAATATGTTGATCCAGGAAAATGTCTTACTTGGCAAAATCACAGTGACCTTCTGATAACTCTGAAACAAGCTAACCATGGAACATGAACTGCTCCAGAGCAGTTTATATTCAGGGAATAAGTTGCTATGTCTACTTACATACCCTCAAAGTTACCTCAGATTTTTGGAACCAAAAGTTGAGGTTATTTGCTTACTCTGAGTAAAGTTACCCAGACAGCATGGTAACATTGATACAATGTTGAGTTTTGATCCAAACTGTGTAGGATCAGCATTGAAATTGTGATGAAAGTCGACAGCACACATGGGTGGATACAGTGACATTGAACTAACAGTGATTTGTAGTTGATGATCAGAAGATCATGCAGGTGTGTATCTGTGCAGAACACTAGTGGGTGTTTCCCCATCAGTGGGGCGTGTCAGTTCATAATGGGCATTTTCAACCACTTTACCCGATTTGCTCTAATCCACTGGGGGCTTGGTTTGGGGTGGGCCGTCATAATTTTAGCAAGTCTGTTGAAAAATGGTTGAAAAAAATCCATTGTAGTTTGAAATTGGCCACTGATTGGTAAACGCCCATTTTGGTTTTGCATGTGCACTTCTCAGTAGTCCAATCAATTCCCCCTCATTAGAGAGAAAACACAGGTGCATCCTACACAGTAGTGTTGTTTGTTGAACCACCTGATTTCTCTGGGTTTCAAAAAATGGTGCATCTTTCTTATTATTTCTATGTTCTTTTGTTTGTGCTCGTTATTTGCATTTGATTTATTGTTACTGAATCTAATGAGATATATTTATTTTAAAAAGATATTAAAGTGTTTGAATAAACCATCCATTTTCTAAATTCTTAAAAAGTGCATGCATCTTGCTTTAGTAATATTTATTAGGATATATATTTATTTATTAGTGCAAGTGACATGAACGTGAGCAAGAATATCATACTTTCACATAGCCCATGTATTGCATCTATTACTCAATGCTTGCAGAGCACCTTGACTTCTTTCCTTTCATAGGAATGAAGGCAGATGAGGATGGACAATTAAAAAAAAAAGAGAGAGAGAGAGAGAAGCAGCCTCTTGATAAATGTAACATTGATAATATATGGAGTTGTAGTTGATAGGATTATCACCTGACCTGGGACTTGATGCTATCCTGTGCCTTATCTCCTGCTCCCTCATTACTGCTTAATCAGGTAATCATTCATATTCCTGAATCTGTATTAAATTTGAGGAATACAACTAATCTCCATTCTGTTTAGCCAGTTCTGAAAAAACAAACAAACAAAAACAAAACTGCACCTTGTGTTTGCGAAAGTGAATGATATGGCTATTTTGTGATATTAAAACATTAAGGTCTACATAAGGTAAATCTGCGGCTTTAAAGAAATTTTCATAAAAAAATAAATAAATAAAAATAAAACTAAGCTCTTTTATTATACAAGATAAACTTGTTACTTGAATGTGATGTAGTTTCACAGAAAATGAAATGGCATTTATGTAATGGCCATAGTTCAGAAGTGTTTATTCCTCTTCATGAGGAGTTTAGCTCCAACACACCTGCCTGGAACTTTTCATTGATCCTAATGACCTTGATTAAAGATTGGACACCTTCCCATAGTGTTATTGAAGTGTTGATAGATAGATTAAATATACATAATTTAACACTTTTATAATTATAGGTAGAACATTCCATGTTTAGCAATTTATAAAAAGTGAATTATATTGTGTTTAGCATATTAACATTGTTGAATGTGACTATATATGTCAACTGAATTAACTTGCTCTTAAGCAACATCATGCTTTCTTTTTCAGATTTCAGAGAACCCAAAGAAAAAGAGGCAGTATACAAGCCAGATTTTGAAAACCTGAGCCACTGGACCACTTGTAATGATGACATAAGACTTCTGAAAGTAGTGTTATTTTTAAAGGCTGTAATGCTTTTGTCCTTTTCGTCCCACTCTAAAAGAATTCAATTTTCTATCTCTTTTTCGTTGATTGTGTTAAACTGTCAAATAAAATAAACTGACTCAACTGCTGGAAAGGTGTCATTTATGTTTTAAAAGGTTTTCCCAAAACTTTGAAATGGTCAGAAATTAGTTGACATACCACTGAAGTTGGTTGAAATCTCAACATTGCTTCAACATTAACTGAGGGTGCAAGAGTGATGCTAAAGCAACATCACTTCGTAACGTTAATTCAATGTAATTGGCGTTGACGCATCAACACTGACCATGCTATCTGGGTACCCAGGTAAGTTACATAACCTGCTTTCTGGAATAGGCTAACAAGTTTTGTTACGTTGTCTTTCTCAAAGAGCTGAACAAATAACAGAGAAAAATAACTGTAAATACGATGACAAATGCTGCGATTATCTAATCATGAAAAGTAATATTTATATTATTTTTGTTTTGTTTTTGCTCACAGAAATTATTCTCGTCTCTTCATAACATTAAGATTGAACCACTGCAGTCACATGACTGTTTTAACGATGTCTTTAGTTCCTTTCTGGACCTTGAAAGTGTTGATTATATTGCTGTCTATGGACAAGTCATACAGATTTCATCAAAAATATCTTAATTTGTGTTGTGAAGATGAACGAAGGTCTTACGGGTGTGGAACGACACGAGGGAGAGTAATTAATGACAGAAACTTCATTTTTCTGTGAACTAACCCTTTAAAGCGAAACACAAAGGTAAGCACATTATTATTATTGTAGTTCATTTTTTGAACATGAATTACACATTTTCTGCTCTTATGGTGTTTGCAAGGGTTAAAATCTGTTTATTTCTTGATTGCCGTTTGCAAATTTGACATACTTAGTAGTTAAACAAATTGTCATATTTGCTAATATTCTTTTACTGTATTTGCCATGTTTTTCTCCATTTTCCTGTTGTATTGTTCTCCTGGCAGGTAAATGATCCTTATAAAAACACTGGTTGTCATGACAATAAAATTCTATCACATTCTTTTTGCAGTGAGTGAATATTTTGGGCGGGTTTTGGAGAGCTTTTGGTCTGGAAATTGTTGACCCAATCTGGCAACACTGAGTGCGAGCTCATTGAGATCTACACTTTTGCAATCCTGTCATTAGAGCCAGTAAACTGTAGATGCAAATGAGAAATTCACTACAATGATGTAATACTTAGTTTATAATCAGAATATAGTCACTTGAATATTCAGGCCTTAAATTAATTTAAGCAAAATTCAGCAAAATTCAATTCGACCATCAGTTCTCACACATTTTGTGAGTATTTCATACTTTACCTTGACAAAATTTATTTTATTTTATAACGTTTAATATTTATTCAAAAGCAAAACAGTGAACAATATTACAGGAAATGGCTAATATGAGCCAATAAATGGTCCTCTTCTGCCATCTGCTGGTTATAATGGTAATTAACATCTTAAATTTAAAAAAGTGTTTTAAATAAAAGTGTTTTCTATCAAATGTTCAAATGGGGACAATCTCAGAAGGATGAACATATAATGTCTTTGATCAACACATAGACGTGTGCGTGCCCAATTACAGACACCATTTGCAATAGTTTCATCTTTATTGCAATCAATAAAACTGATTTATTGGCAAATTAGGTATTGTGATACCTGCATTAAAAAATAAATACAGCATTAAAAAGTCAACCATTGATGTGTCTCCTATGTGTCTACAATGTAACCAGCGTAGGAGACTGACAGGAAAGAGAAGATTTTGTTGAATAAAGTCATAGAGAATACACAAAAAGTATTCTCGTCGCTTCATAACATTAAGGTTGAACCACTGCAGTCCCGTTGACTATTTTAACTACTTTTCTGGACCTTGAACTTTGAATTCGTGTTCTGAAGATAAACGAAGGTCTAGGTTTGGAATGACACGAGGACCTCGATCAATCAGCCTACGATCAATCAGTTTCAAAAATAAATACAAAACCTGTCCTAATTTAAAGAAAACAAGTTGACAAAAAGGTTGAATCCAATATTCAGTGATAAAATAGCATATAATGTGATTTATAAGTTATTTCTTTGCAGGTCCACAAGTGTGACTTTGTGCCATTTTGTAGTAAATAAAAACCAAAATAAAAACATAAAAAAAAAAAAAAAAAATCCTGCTTAAACATTAAAGCACACAATTTTTTTATATATATTTTTTAAAACTGACAAAATTATCCACAAATAACGCTTTTTTCACTCAAAAACTGAGGTACATAAGCTCAGGTAAATAAGGCCTACGATCGATCAGATCCAAAAATAAATACAAAACCTGTCCTAATTGAAAGAAAACAAGCTGAAAAAAAGATCAAATCCAACATTTAGTGATAATGTAGCATAATGACAATTTTGTAGGTCAACACCACAAGTGTTACAATATAGAAAACCCCCCACAAAAAAAAAAAATTATCAAAAGGTTTTTGGGAAGTTTTTAGACTCTGGATGAGTAAAGTCAGTCAATTTTAGTCCAATGCGATAACATTAACTAGCATTTTAATAATTTCTGGGTCAGAATGACCCGTACACAACACGAGGGTTAAATGCTGCTTGGAGAATTATAATATAATAATGGTCACTCTTTCTACAGAAAGGCAGAAGGGACAAACTTCTTGTTCTTTTCTAACTGCCAAGAAAACTTTGGGCATGCCTGAGGCTGATACAGTTAGGAAGACCTTTTTAGTTTTGTCTCCAGACTCCAGTGATGTTTTAAAGTTTATGGTTAATATTCCAATAGTACCTCAAAGGGTGGCTCCATTTGCATCAACAGAAGTCTGGGCTAAAGCCCCGAATATCCACGTCCCTGAGACTATGCTTTAGTCATGAAGCTGATGACAACAAAGTTCTGTGTATGACTGATCCATAGCTATGAGAGAGACATTATTTTCACAATTTTCATGTTCATATTCAAGGCCGTAAACATGGTCTTTTTATTTAAAGGAATTCAATAATTAAAGGATTAAAATGGATTTAAGGGAATAGAGAAAAAGAAATAAGAACGGTAAAAGAAGTTATAGGTCTAATTGTAGTTATGAAGTAATTAATTTAAACTATTTGCAAATAATATTAGGCATATATTTTATAAAAGGCATAAATTTACATGTCTAATATGTAAAAAAAAAAATAATAATAAAAATAATTAAAAAAAAGCAAAACGTTTCTTATTTCATCACATTCAGTTATGAATTACATGAATCAACCAAATTATATAATATGCTTAACTGAAAATGGTGAAGAAATTTGAATAGCTAGATTGTATCATATTACTGTCAGGCGTTGAACATATCTAGTGTAAAGAGTATATTTTGGTAACACTTAATGTCTCATTCATTAACATTAATTAATGCATTAACTAATAAACTAACAATGAGCAACACATTTGTTACACTATTTATTAATCTTTGTTAATGTTAGTTAATAAAATCCAGCTGTTCATTGTTCATGGTAGTTCACAGTGCATTAACTATGATTTTAATGTATTTTAATAATGGGGGAAAGCTTTTCACTTTCGCTTTCGCATTGGATGGCGTTCATCGCTCCCACCCTGCTTACATCTGACCGCGCGCATCCACACTCGCCCTCTGTAAGACCCGCCTTCTTTGATTTGATTGGCCATCTCAGTCATTTTGACTTTGACAAGCGAGGCAAACTAGCCTAAAAATGTAACATTTAAAACTTTTTGTCAAACATTTTGAGCGGTGCGTAATGGAGTGAAACAGCAGCATCAAGATGATCATGTCGATAGTCATGGCCCTGTTCACAGTTATTGTGTGTAGGAAGAGTAACCAAACAGGAAGATGTAAACTGAAGTGACTGATGCTCTCAAAAGTCCAACAAAAGCACTGGAAATAATAAACAAAAGTAACACAACTACTAAATCATTACCTAGCGTTCTGTTACTGTTAGGCGTCGTTTCTGGGATTTGGTATTCAGTATCGGCAATATTGAATATGCAGTTCCATTCTGAACCCTAGAGCAGATCAACAGACCTTGAAATGATCGTGTTGCTGCTGGTGTTCAGGCGCGTAATCAATCATTCATACCGTTTTACTGCAATGAACGGAATCTTCTGTCCGCCTGTCCATCCTGTCCGAAGTTCTCCCGTTGAATTGATCAGTTATTGTGTTATCCTGATAACATGAACACGAGCTCCGCGAATATGTTTACCAGCTGGACTTTCACTTTCACTTTCTATTTTTGTTCGCGCTGCTGCTGTCACTGCTGAGGTCTGACATGCTCCGTTTCTCTCTCATTACTGACGGACACATATTTTGTGGCACCCTGTTTGTGCTTTAAAATAAAGTTGTTGTTTTTTTAATGTGTTCATTTAAAAGCTTTTTTTTGAGGGGGGGGGGGGGGGGTATTTTACGTGGTAAAATAAAGTAGGCTAGTTTTTTTTTTTTTTTTACAAACGTATACAGATTAAGAAAATACAGTCAGGCCAGTGTTTAAGCATTTAACAGCGTGTGATATCCTTGATTGACAAATTTATCACAAAATTTTAAAACATTGGAAATCTTTTCGATGTACTTTTGTCAGTTAAATAAAAGGCTCAAGAGAATTAACAAATCATAGATTCTTTATTTTATTGCATTTTACAAAATGTCTCAACTTTTCTGGAAATGGGGTTGTAGATTCCTGCATAGACAGTCTTCATGTAGAATTTCATTTTTGGGAAATTATTTAAAGCCATTTACTTAATAAGTATAAAGAATGAATTTTTCAAAGAGAGATGACATTGGATATGAAAAGGGATTATTTTTCTCACAATTAAAACCAACAAATGTAACATTTAATTAATTATTGCTGTTTATAGATGTGCCACTAGATGGCAGTGTTGTGTAAAGCACTTTGGTTTATGGCAATACATTAAAATAAATCTTTGTTGTATTATTTCTGAAACACTATCAGATGATTTATTAAAGGGTTGACACATATCTAATAATATAAGATTAGATTTGCTGGATTATGCTGGCTCTGTGCACTTTCAAAGTCATATTTTTCTTGACTTTTACAAAGCTTTTGACACAATTATTTATTTAACACTATTATATTCTGTTGATACTGTTGCTTCAGTGGCCCAGTAGTGCACAACACAATGAAATTTAAAAAGCAAACATAAGTTACGTTGATTTAGTCAATATATTTTTTTTTCTCCATTTAGTTGTAATTAAATGAAGCCTTTTTTCGATTACCTGAGAAAACATTTTACAGTGCAGTTCAGTCATGTAGTTTCTGACAGATAATTTCAGGTACAACCAAATGAGCACAGCTGCTGATGCTTCGTTACGCAGCACCCATTTAACCTCAGCCATCATGTCTGCAAATACATATGCTAACAGCCAAAGATAATAGATAATAAATAATGGCATGGCAAAAATACAAGGTTCAGACTACCGGTATTATGACAGAAAGGCCATTTTCAGACTGCTTTTCACTGTAACTGATGTCTGAACGTGTGTGCTAATGAACCGCCCTATAATAAGCTTTAACGGTCCCTTTGGGTCTCTGAATAAAATTTTCACTTAGAATTATAATAGTTAAGTTAAAAGGCCAAAGTAATGAGCCAGGAATATTTTACAGTGAAAGTGAAAAAATATTCCCTTTTAGCTGTACTATATTAAAATGTAAAAGGTATCAGGTACCTTTTACAAGGTATTTTCCTGGCTATAATAAAATAAAGAGAGGAGATTGGGAAAGAGAGGATGCAGTGACCAAATTCAATACTCACTGATGGATTTTAGATCGGTTAAATACACAGGAGCTAAATCATTTAGAGCCTTATAGGTCATTAGCAATACTTTATAATCGATAGAGATGATAAAATTGGTGTTATATGATCATGTTTTCTTGACCTGGTAAGAACTCGAGCAGCTGCATTTTGTACTAATTGTAGCTTGTTTATTGAGGAAGCAGGACAACCAGCTAATAATGCATTACAGTAATCTAGTCGAGACGTCATGAAAGCATGAACTAACTTTTCTGCATCAGAAACAGATAACATATTCCGTATCTTAGCAATGTTTCTGAGGTGGAAGAAGGCTGTTTTTGTCTCTACCAGCGACTTTGGTGTCCTTCCTATTTACCTCCCCCTCCAACACCAACACAACGCAGAGACAGTCGGGGAAGCACATCAACGAGGAGGGTTACATATATATATATACATAATATCATAATATCTTCTACATAATATCTTCTTTATCTTTATTGAAAATAACAGAGGGTCTAACACCACCGTAATGCCTGTGCCTGAATACCAGTGTAATTTTGTAGTTGATCTAGGAGTATTTTGACGGATTGACAATAGACCCGGAAGACAAGACAATGCTGAATAAAGTTGTAGTTTTTGTTATTTTTGGACCAAAATGTATTTTCGATGCTTCAAAAACTTCTAACTAATGTCACATGGACTACTTTGATGATGTTTTTATTACCTTTCTGGACATGGACAGTATACCGTACATACACTTTCAATGGAGGGACAGAAAGCTCTCGGACTAAATCTAAAATATCTTAAGCTCTGTTCTGAAGATGAACGGAGGTCTTACGGGTTTGGAACAACATGAGGGTGAGTCATTAATGACATAATTTTCATTTTTGGGTTAGTCATTTGCATTTATTACAGATTCATAATTCATAATTGTGCTCACACATGAATAATGTTATTTGAGATAGATAGCTCGTTGCGATCACTCTCCATGTTCATAAAGCAGCACACCTTTGATTCATTGTTCAGCTTTTCTCAGTAAGAAATCATGTATTTGTTCCAGTAAAACTTACTAGTGACTCCACAACAGGCACGTGCACAGGTAGGGCTCAACCTGTGCAGAGCACATGCCCTTTTTGTCCTTACACTCCGAAGTGCCCTTTTTTTTGGGAGGTGTTTTATTTAATTTATTTATTTTCTTGAATAAATCATGGTATTGGTCACCCTTTACGTCTGTCTGTCTGATTTACAAATATATTTAGCCTAATAAAGGTATTAAAAAGAGCTTGTGACAAAATCATTTTGGATCCGCTCAAACTAACTGTCAGTCATACCTCTTAACTCCGCCCCCTGAGTTCAGCGAAATGAAGTTCCACAGCAGAGCAGCTGAACGTCTTGCAACGGTAAATAAATATCACCTTGTTGTTTGAATAAGTAGGCTACAACGTTGTCTTTACGAAAGAAACATTGGTATGTCTATAAAGTTTCATATTTTATGCATTTGAGGCCTGAGACCGGTGGCGGAGAAAGAGGGAGGGAGCTAACGTTAGCATTTTCCTTCTAAGTTAGTCATAGCGAATAGCCTACAAATAGCCTTAAATAGGCTGTGCATACAGTACAGTAGTATTACATCTTTTATAAGACAGCCAAAAACTGAGCGCTCATAACCTATTGATGATGACGTAGCACGTAGCCTAATGTGATGCCATCGTTTTGACGTTTTTATTTTTGCACATATTCGCTGGTCAAAAACCCGGCGTAACTGCATTTGAGTTGGACAAAAAAAGCGACTGAGTGATCCCCGTCGTTAGCTAAGTAAAATATATTTCTAAGGAATTTCTTCTTTGATTTATGATGGCTATCTGCTGATACACTTAATTCATTAACATTTAATATGGTCACACAGTATGGTTAATGTTTACGATGTTAATATGTATTTGCTCGCTAGATAATTTTTTAAATCTAGTATTGTATACTCCCCGCTCGTCTTCACATGTAACATAGTAAAACATGGTTTTACTACAGTAATGTTGTAGTAACTAAAAAACATTACAGAATCGTCAGGTCACGGTGCTTCTTTATATTTTATAATGCAGAATGTAATGTGTGTGTATTAATGTGTTGAGAGGGACATCCCTGGATCACAGTGAAGTCAAACATCTTCAAATACATGGCTCACACAAGATTGCTGTTGTAATTATTTTTAAAGAAGCCCTGGGGGGGGCGCTCGCGGACGCTGGAGAAGATGGCCGCCTAATTTGTAGCTCCGCTCCTGATTGTTTAATAATTTGCTACCCTCTTCGATATAAGTTTAAGAATCTCCTAATTTAAAAGCTCAATACACTGCTAACATGTCCGAGACTCAAGATCCAAAGGACTTTCCACTTTTTGCAACTTCACGGTCACAGAAAAAGAAGAAACAAACTGCGTCAGCAGAAACATCCTCATCTTCAACGGAAACTGACCCAGTTTTGAACGAAATACGAGCCCTTAGCACCCGGTTGGGAAACATTGATGGTCGTTTCGACACTATCGAAAATCGTCTTGATGCAATATCGACCTCGATTTCTGCAATTCACGAGACTTTATCCAACTTATCACAAAGAGTGTCTTCGAGTGAAACCCGCTTAATGGAAGCTGAAAACAGAATCTCCACCACAGAAGACGCTCTGCGGGCCCGCGAGGGTGAACTCTCTGCTATGACGAAAACGGTGAATCAACTTCAAGCTAAAGTGGATGACCTAGAAAACCGAGGAAGACGTAAGAATCTGCGCATCGTCGGTTTACCCGAAAAAGCTGAGGGCTCAACTCCCCTTCCTCAATTCCTAAGGGAAATGATACCGAAATGGCTCGACCTCTCTTTTGATTTCAGGCTTGAAATTGAGAGAGCCCACCGATCGCTTGCACCTGCTCCAGGAGTTAATGATCCGCCACGAAGCGTACTCGTCAGATTTCTGCGCTACGCGGACAGAGAACGCATTCTACAGGCAGCACTGAAAAAACTGCTAATTATTCACGAGAGCAAGCAGATACGCTTCTTTCAAGATCTCTCAGTGGATGTCATGAGGAAACGCAGGGAATTCGACGCTGTGAAGAAGATCTTAGTCGATCGCAAAATGTTCAGAGGATTCGCGTACCCGGCCAAGCTGCGTTGTCTTCATGATTCGGAGCTTCGCACGTTCAGTACTCCGGCCGCGGTGGAGGAGTTCATAGAGACTTTGCAAGATAAGTGATAAAGAGATTCTTATAATACTCTCATCTTTATCATATTCGGAGGGGTAGTGACTTTAATTTTCCCGGGTTCTCATATGCTATTTATTTGATTCTATTCTGTTTGGAATGACGGACTGTGCTAGTTCACTTGTTGGACTTTACGGACATATTTTTCCGTCATTTTTTTTCTTTCTCTTGTATGAGACCTCCGAGATGATGATGTTTAAACTGTTGATTTACTGGAGCGGTTTAACTTTGCGCTTCTCAAAATGGGTATGATTCTGAACCTTATGTTGGTAGCAGGTATAATTTTTTTTTACTTGAGTCCAACGGGGTACAGAGACCTGGGTTTAGGGGTACTTAGTTGGCCCTGTCAGTTGGGGACAGAGCCGAGGGTTGGAGAGAGGGAGGTGTTTTATTGTTATTTGTTCTTTGAGCTTAAAAATTTGCCCATCAGATACATTTGTTTCATCTTTTTGTTAAAAACTACATTAACAGTTTCTTACTTGGTCACACATTGTTATAATGCAGAGTTCAACTAGATTCATAACATGGAATGTTAAAGGATTAGGGCATGTGGTAAAAAGGAAAAAAATTCTGACTTCTCTAAAAAAGGAAAAAGTAACAGTTGCCATGCTTCAAGAAACTCATCTATCAGATAGCGAACATCTGAAATTAAACCGAGATTGGGTGGGTCAAGTGTATTATTCTTCATGCACAGTTAACCCTAGGAAAAGAGGAACAGTTATTTTAATCAGTAAACATTTGCCATTTATTTTTGAAAATGAAATCAGAGATCCAGAAGGTAGATTTATTTTGGTTACAGGCCACTTATTTGGTCAGCATATTACAATATTGAATGTTTACGCACCCAATGAAGATTCTCCCAAATTCATATCCAAAATAATTTTGTTATTCAATGAGCACTGCAAAGGTCTAGGAATCTGTGCTGGTGACTTTAACTGTGTGATGGATGAGAGATTGGACAAATCTTCATCTGGCACTATAGTCAATCCCAGATCCTCTTTGGTTCTTAAAAAACTATGCAAAGAGACTGGTTTAATTGATAGCTGGAGAGAAATGAACCCTCTTACAAGAGACTATACATTTTATTCCAATCCTCATGGTTCATATTCAAGAATTGATTATATCTTTATTCCAAATACCTTTTTTAATTTGATATCTTTTAGCAAAATTGGTTCAATTGCCATTTCAGATCATGCTCCGGTTCAGATAGATATTACATTAGGGACCCCACCAACAAGGAGTAAGATATGGAAACTAAATTCATCTTTCTTATCGGACCCAAAATTTTGCAATGTTGTAAAGGATTCAATACAAAATTATTGGTCAGATAATAAAAACTCGCCCGTCTCCCCTGCTGTAATGTGGGACGCAGCCAAAGCTACTATTCGGGGATACATTATCTCTTATGCTGCTGCACACAAGAAAGCCCTGATAGCTAAGCGGCAAGAATTAGAAAAGGCGGTTAAAAGACTAGAACGTCTGCATAATACAACTCCCACTCAAACTAATTGGTCTGCTTTATGCCATGCTAGGGCTAAACTCAATCTCGATCACACCAATCATATTAAAAAACTACTGTTTCTTTCTAAACAAAATTATTACGAGCATGCAAACAAATCTGGTAGACTGTTGGCATATCAGATTAAAAAAAAACAATCCGAGAAAACAATTAAGTCTCTAAAGATGCTAGATGATATCACAACATATGATCCTACAGTGATAAGCAATACATTTCGATCCTATTATGAATCACTATATTGTTCACAAAATAGTGCTTCACAATTAGAATTTCAAACTTTTTTTAATAATATTTCTCTCCCAATTATTTCGGATGAAGACCGAGATTACCTTAACTCGCCTATAACTTCAGAAGAGGTCCTGGCAGCAATACAGTTAATGCCATCTAATAAGTCGCCAGGACCTGACGGTTTTCCTCCGGAGTTTTACAAATCATTTTGGCCCGAGCTTTCTGATATTTTTATGCCTGCTTTACAAGCTATTTTAGACCGAGGTATAATTCCTGAAACATGGAAATCAGCAAATATCTGCGTAATACTTAAGAAAGATAAAAATCCAGAAGATTGCGCATCATACAGACCAATAAGTCTACTTAATACAGATTCTAAAATACTAGCAAAAGTTCTCGCACATAGGTTAGAGAGCATATTACCTAAGTTAGTTAAACTAGACCAAACAGGGTTTGTAAAATTACGTTACGGTACCGATAACATACGCCGGCTTCTAAACGTTATAAATTCTGTTCAGAATGAGGGACGCCCTGCACTTGTTCTCTCCCTTGATGCAGAGAAAGCGTTCGACAGGGTCGAATGGGACTTTTTGTTTACTACTCTCAGAAAATTCAACCTAGGAGATAATTTCATCAGGTGGATCCAGCTGCTTTACTCTGATCCTAAGGCCACAGTGGTTACAAACGGTCTCATTTCGACTCCATTCTGCATAGGGAGGGGCACAAGGCAGGGTTGCCCTCTCTCACCTTTACTTTTCGCTTTAGTCATTGAACCTTTAGCAGAGCTCATTAGACAGAGCAAAAATTTCCATGGAATTACAGTGGGAGGAGAAGACCATCGAGCATCACTTTACGCCGATGATGTATTAATATTTATGTCTAAACCAGAACAATCTATTCCAGTATTACTGGAATGTATTTCTTATTACAGTAGTTTATCTGGCTATAAAATAAATCTTTCTAAGTCCACTGCATTACCTTTAAATATCCCTTCTTTAGAACATCTGAAGTTAAT
>NC_090229.1:39573259-39590759 GCF_024489055.1 Chanodichthys erythropterus
GTGTGTGTGTGTGTGAGTTTGTTTATATTACATTGTATGTAATATAAACCTGAGTTCACCAGCCACCGGTCCCCACAATGTAAATTAATGAATAAAAATACTAAATTATGTTTTTGTGAGAAAATAAAGGTGTGCACAGTCTCCTGTGATGGTTAGGTTTAGGGTAGGGGGATAGAAAGTACGGTTTGTACAGTATAAAATGCATTGCGGCCTATGGAAAGACCAAAAACAAACGTGTGTGTGTGTGTGTGAGAGAGAGTGTGTGTGTGTGTGTGTGTGTGTGTGTGTCTTTCTGTCAAGTTTCAAGTTTACTTTATTTATATAGCACATTTAAAACAGCCACAAGACTGACCAAAGTGCTTCACAAGAGAAACAGCATCATAAGAATAGTAAAATCACATAAAACATGGTATAACAAGACAAATAACCAGAAAAAGAGAAATAAAACACAATAGAAAATATAATAGGCAGGAGTATAGAACCTAGTAGGCCAATGAAAACAAATGGGTTTTTAGAAGAGACTTAAAAGCGGTCAAGCTAGGGGCCATTCGGATCTCCACTGGCAGGTCATTCCAGAGGCGAGGACCTATTACAGAGAAGGCACGGTCACCTCTACGCTTAAGTCTGGAGTGAGGGATTAAAAGAAGGTTCTGGTCACCAGATCTTAGGCTTCTCGAGGGGATGTACTGATGCAGCAGTTCAGATAGGTAGCCGGGTGCTTGATTGTGTAATGATTTAAAAACAAACAATAATATTTTAAAATGTATTCTAAATTCAACGGGCAACCAATGAAGGGCCTTTAAAAGTGGAGTGGCGTGATCCCTTTTTTTTCTTTGTGGCAGAATGACAGACTCCCAGAAGATCTGAAAAACCTCTTGTGAGGGAAGCCAGGTGTAGTAGCGGATTAACCTAAACCTACTAAAAGACGTTGGAGTCTCCAGTGAAATTCCCTTTAGCCGATCCTCCAGCTCTGCTATGTGTTCTCCAAGGCTTCATCCAGTGCAAAATGACACACAAATTTAAAGGTTAAATAAAGAAAAAAACATGAAACTACTCAAGTGGCTTAATTATGTAGCACTTTATTCAATACTGATCAAAGCACCGTTACAAGAATAAACAGTGAATTCACAGATGCAAACACTTTAAATCTGCTGTAAAGCAGCTCTAAAAAACAACAGTGTATATAATATAATACATTTGAAATGTATTTTATTTGTCTTATTCTTCGTTATCCTACAAATCTGCATAATATTTTTGCAAGTTCATAATGATAACTGAATATTATACAATGTTTTCCAGGTGCAGGTTCTGACTCCTGAAGTACCCAAATATTTATGCTATTGTGTGAATATTTTGCATCCACACTTAAACTTAAAGATATTAAAGGGGAGGGGTGTGTGCCACGTAGTCATGGTCCGTGATGCCAAACTATCATTAGTCGGGACATCCATACTCTTCAGGGCACGCACATCTACCCCTGTCGAGCACTAGATCTCTGGAGTGCAGACTGCTTTTACGGTGGTACATAAAAATTGTTCCACTGTAAACGACTGGGAACTACACCATAAGGTTTGTAACCAGGCGTCTTTGGGCCACCAATGACTTCCATAGTAAGAAAAATAATATCAATGGAAATATTGCCTTTCAGAATATCTGCCCTTTTCTTTATACCTTAATAGGGCAATGTATTCTAGGAGACAAAACTCATTAAATCCAAACTATATTAAATATTTCAGTTCTTTTGGATATGCCTCAAATCCAGATGATATAAAATGTGGCGGCTGACTTGAAGCAGTGCATGCCAGTTAGATATTTTGTCCGACGCCACATCACTGTGTACTACCGCAAGAGCAGCCGGAGAGCGAAGCCAGCGCAGCTTCTTCAGAGGAACTGCAAGAGCTCTGATGACGACAACTATTTCACCATTGGCCCGATTCAAAACGTGTGTTTTGTGTTGTCTGTCAGCTTCAGATCCGGTAAAGCTCACAAATATGTATTTTTGTAACAGTGAGAGCTGTTTTCATGCAGTCGTGATGTTATATCCTGGCATGTTTATCAAAATAAAACTGATCAAATAAGCAAAGACCATAATTCAGTGGTATTTAAGAAGTATAAAGTATTAAGTATGGCCTTCAGCCATCAGAACTATTGGCTCAAGATGAAATGTTATCTGTAAACTCTCAAAACATCAAAATTGTTTTCCCATGCAGTGCCTAAACCAGAGTAGCATGAAGTGATGCTTGCCATCAGGTCACGCTCCAAAAGTTTTCACGTTTTTAGATAGCTTTAGAGTGAAAAAACATGTGGCAAAGCACAGTCAACAAATTCAACTTCCAGGTCTGATGACCACGCATCCCACCCGGTCCAGAATGTGAGAATGACTTCAAACGCTCTCCAGACCCTGAATGAGCATTAAAATATTAATTAGCCACGTATTTGGCAATATATGGTTAAGCAAATAAAAAAGGAAATAGGCAAACTAGGGATGTCCTGAACAAATCTGAAGGATCAGTATTGAGGCCGATCAAGCATATTTTCAGCTGATCTGTATTGGCTCTCATAAGCCTCATCCTTTATGTCAGCTACCATGCATTGTGGAGTAAGTATGCATTGCAACTTCAAGTAAGTTTGTCTGCTGGTTTTATGATTACCCCTGTAATTAAAACTAGCTGATTGCCTATAAGTAGTTTATTTTCATCTGCCATCTTGGACTGAAAAATTCATTGCTAAGGGTATGTCTTGCTTCAGGCTTGACTGGTATTCTGACACCACTAGCTTCAGGCTTTGAAACTTTTGGTTTTGCCTTCTTTCACTTATTATGCTTATTGTACGTACAAAACGATCAACACATGTTTGTCCTGGGAGGGATGCTGCACTGAAGCATTCTTTGTTTATGTCAGTTCAAAGTAATGAGTTTTATTAACAAAGATGAACAAACGATACATCATTACAAAGATTTAAGACTTGAGCATTATGGAGCCCAAACAGTCACAAAATATTTTATTCTTGCTTTAAGTACAAGCATTAGGAAAATCCAAGTATAGGATCTAGGGCTACACAATATATAATTTTAGCATTGAAATTACAATTGTCAAATGTCAAGAATAGTGTTCGTGTTTGATCTCTGATCTGTGTGTACCAGATGCCTCCTGGTTCAGAATGTATGTGATTCACAAAGCTTCATAATTTGCACGTTTAAAGGCAGGAACACACCAAGCCGACGGTTGGCCGTCGGGCAGTTTTTGTTCGTCGGTCGACTAAGTTTTCTCAGTTTTTAACGTTTTACAAGCTAGAATCTCTTAACTACAGGAATCACGAGGCTGCATGAACGCACTTTTAATTTCAATAAGTACTTACTTAACGAGCCTAAAAGAGTAGGTACTGATCTCGTTGAGTATGAATGCAATCCGGACATCAGTAGTGTTTCAGAGCGCCAAAGTCACATGATTTCAGTAAAGGAGGCATCGTTATGTCATAAGTCTTTTGAAATTTCAGTGGTTTGAGATTCCTAAAGTTTCATGAAGCAGTATTTTGAAATCAGCCATCATTAGATATTATTGAAAAAGTATTCTTGTCACTTCCTAACATTAGGGTTGAACCACTGTAGTTCAAAGAAGAATCATTGAAGATTCATTTCTGGGTGAACTCACCCTTTAAAATCATACTCTGGTATTGTATTATTTTGATTTGTTTGTTGTGAGTATCTCCAACATTTACCTTTGCAGTTTAAGTGTGGACCTTTATCAGTTTTGTCTATCTTTTTGGTTAATTTCTGCTGCTGTTAACATTTCTTAGTTACTTTAACAGTTGTTTATTTGTTTTGTTTGTTTAGTCTGTGGAGAGCCAACCCTTCTTCATTCGGTGGGCAGTATTATGTTTTGTTTGCGCCGCGTAATTCACAAAATTCCTAAAAAATATGTTGTCACGTCCGTAACGCATGCATATTTCCCTCATCTAAAATATAAAATGATTGTATAGACGTACATTTTTCTAATGTCTGGACTCCTTTAGTAAGGGATTATGAATATATTAATAGACGGTTCAATATTAAATGCAACCTTTGAGCGTTTATATTTCAAGTGTTACTTCTCTTTTCACACTAACATAAAAACAGATATCATTCCAGTTTATTTATTTATTTGTAGTGTTAAACACCGTACATATTTTTCATGCCATTTTTTTATTTAAGCGTCAAACGTCATTTGGGGTCAGGTTAGGTTAGGGTTAGGGTTAGGGTTAGGTTTTTTTGGGTTTACAACGAACTCCCCCCACACAATCTCACCAGATTTGTGTGGTTTGGTTTAGGGAGAACGAGGAAAGGCACGGGCCGGCGCATGTTTATGAGGGTGGAGGAACTGTGAATTCCAGTTTTGTGTTGGAGGTTAACTTCGAAAGTTAATTGGTTCTTTAAGGCAGTTTCCTGATTTTGGATTGATAACGTTATGTTTCGTCTTACAATAAAACATATTCTAGTGTTATTGACCCATTTTTTTGGTATTGTCTCTGGTTTTTAGGAATGCGAAGTTTCTGATCTGAACTTGCTCTGGACCAGCGAACCGAGTCGAAAGCCCGAAGGCTACTAGCCCGATAATCCTGATCCAGCATCGCACCCCCTTCCAGTGTTATAGTATTATGGTGTGTATTCATGAGACCACTTGTAGGTAGGTCTGTGACGGTTAGGTTCAGGGTAACTTTTAGGTCGGGTTGTCCTGAGTAGGTGTGAGACGGTTAGGTTTAGGGTAAGTTTTAGGTCGGGTTGTCCTGAGTAGGTGTGAGACGGTTAGGTTTAGGGTAAGTTTTAGGTCGGGCTATCTTGAGTAGGTGTGAGACGGTTAGGTTTAGGGTAAGTTTTAGGTCGGGTTATCCTGAGTCGGTGTGAGACGGTTAGGTTTAGGGTAAGTTTTAGGTCGGGCTATCTTGAGTAGGTGTGAGGCGGTTAGGTTTGGGTTAAGTTTAGGTCGGGTTGTCCTGAGTAGGTGTGAGACGGTTAGGTTTAGGGTAGGTTTTAGGTCAGGCTATCATGAGTAGGTTTGTCGTCATTAGGTTTGAGACGAATAGATGCGGGTAGGGTTCACCTGAGTGTAGCCTACTCCCTCAAGTGTGTAAGTGTGAGGGAAATCATTGAGACACATCATCAGTAGCATACCTCAGCGTCATCAGGTGTTTCGGCTCTTTAAATACTAGACACCCTCTTCTGAGGCGGCCCGCCTTGGGGGATCAGTCCCAGGCGTGTGTCTTTAAGCCAATTGCTAAATGTACTAAACAGACCCACAATAGTATTTTTTGGGGTCTAGAATTATTTAAGAATTAAGAATTATCGTGCGTTAAGTTTTGTCCCTCCAGTCGGGCTGTTTACTTCGTCGCCGTAATCTGTTTGTTAAGTAGGTTGCCAAAAATTAGCTTAAAACGTTCTATTTTTAGATCCCGGCTCAGATTGGCTTTGTTTTATTGAGCGGATGGAGACTTGGTGTTGGACGTGGCCTAGAACGAGGCTTTGCTTTGACTAATGGGGTCGAGTTATTTGATTGATCGCCACGATCTGTTTGTTTGTTTGTTTGTCTAAAATGAGCTTAAGACGTTCTGTTTTTAGTCACGGCCTCAGGTTGGCTTTGTTCTATCGGGCGAATGTTGAATTGGTGTTGGACGTGGCCTATGACGAGGCTTTGCTTGGATTAATAGAGTCGGGTTGTTTAATTCATCACCGTTGTCCGTTTGGTTGGTTGGTCGCTAAAATTGAGCTTAAAACGTTCTGTTATTAATAACTGCCCTGATTGGCTTTGTTCTGTTGTGTAGTTAATTATTCTATCAATTTGGATGCTAATAAAATACTATAACTCGAATCCAGACTGAAAATTTCACTCTAAGTGACTTAAAGGTCAAAGGTCAAGACTGGCAAATGCGGCCTGGTTGGTTTCTTGGAATGATTAAACGATATGCAATTAATTATGAATGGAATCAGCTTCTCAAAGTGACTTAAAGGTCAAAGGTCAAGACTGGTGGACGCGGCCTGGTTGGCATCTTGGAATAATTAAGCAAAGTATCACTACCGCGGAACGAATAAGGTCTAAAAACACGAAACGTAGGCCTAAGATGTCGAGGGTCGTGACGGGTGGATGCGGAGCATCAAGCTTCTACCCGTCCTTCCCCCTAAAAGTTATGACAGACCAATCAGACATCATCCTCACACAAGGATAACCGCTGGTTGCGATAACTTCTGAAACCATGCGCGAAACTGTCTTCTATTTTTGTGTTTTTATCTGCGTGTTTGCGTGACGGTGAGTCAAAAGTTATCTTTGAGATTATGCTAGTTTTGTGCTCTTACCGCTACGTCAAATAAGTTTGTGTAGTTATTTCTGCTTTTTATGATGTTTAGGTGGCTTATTTAAGCGTTTGAAGTCATTTTTAAGGCCTATTTAAATGAGCTCATTATTTATGTGGATTCCCCTTCCAATGGCGCTTTTTCGCTTGTTTTTATGGGGTTTTAAGTCCGTTTTTAGAGGTTTAAGGCCCGTATTTTTGTCTCTGTCTTTACATTTACATTTACATTTACATTTAGTCATTTAGCAGATGAATTAGTATATTTTTTATATAAAATATTTCATATGAGGAGACCGGTTTGTATGTTAATATTTTATGTTATTGCTAGCTTGCTAATGCTAATATTGAGTTAAAACTGTATTTTTTTGCAGTCAAAAAAGACTTTTAATGAACAAAATGAGCCGAGTAAGAGAGTGATTTGAGGAATAACCCGGGTCTGCGGCGAATATTCCTCCAGAGCCGGACTGGGCTTCTGTCAACTCCCTCACTCGGATCACCCCTGCCTGAAATTACAGGGAGGGGGCCGAGCGAGTTAGTCTAAAGTGTGTGCACGACGAAGCCAATTGGGTCATTTAATCATGAATGGAGCCGAGAAAGAGAGTAATTTGAGGAATAGGCCCGGGACTGCGGTGAATATTCCTCCAAAGCCTGACTGGGCTTCTTTTAACTCCCTCACTCGGGTCCCCCTACGCCAAGTCTACAGGGAGGGGGCCGAGCGAGTAAATTCAAGGAGAGTGTTCAAATAATAACCTCAATCGTTACCTCTCGAACTCTAATTCACCAAGACAAATTGGAATTCTCTTAGCCTTATTCAACACTCCAGGTCCGAAGGCACTGGCAGGGTTAGGTTTTTTGGGTTTACAACGAACTCCCCCCACACAATCTCACCAGATTTGTGTGGTTTGGTTTAGGGAGAACGAGGAAGGGCACGGGCCGGCGCATGTTTATGAGGGTGGAGGAACTGTGAATTCCAGTTTTGCTTCGAAAGTTAATTTGTTCTTTAAGGCAGTTTCCTGATTTTGGATTGATAACGTTATGTTTCTTCTTACAATAAAACATATTCTAGTGTTATTGACCCATTTTTTTGGTATTGTCTCTGGTTTTTAGGAATGCGAAGTTTCTGATCTGAACTTGCTCTGGACCAGCGAACCGAGTCAAAAGCCCGAAGGCTACTAGCCCGATAATCCTGATCCAGCATCGCACACCCTTCCAGTGTTATAGTATTATGGTGTGTATTCATGAGACCACTTGTAGGTAGGTCTGTGACGGTTAGGTTCAGGGTAACTTTTAGGTCGGGCTATCCTGAGTAGGTGTGAGACGGTTAGGTTTAGGGTAAGTTTTAGGTCGGGATATCCTGAGTAGGTGTGAGACGGTTAGGTTTAGGGTAAGTTTTAGGTCGGGATATCCTGAGTAGGTGTGAGACGGTTAGGTTTAGGTTTAGGGTTAGGTATATAGGTAAAAGCGAGTTTCACCCTCATTAATTCGACCCTCATTAGCATATGCGATCTGATTGGCCGAAGCTTACCTGGCCGTATCTTTTGAAGCGGAGGTCCGACGTGCACATAAGTGGTATCGTTGGATTCAGAAAGCTGTCTTCTTTCAGGTAGCGTGGATGTCTGTAAGACAGGTATATAGATAAAAGCGAGTTTGACCCTCATTGGTTCCACCTTCATTAGCATATGCGATCTGATTGGCCAAAGCTTACCTGGCCGTATCTTTTGAAGCGGAGGTCCGACGTGCACATAACTGGTATCGTTGGATTCAGAAAGCTGTCTTCTTTCAGGTAGCGTGGATGTCTGGAAGACAGGATGTTGCTAGGGTAAATTTTATGTCGGGTTATCCTGAGTAGGTCTGTGAGACGGTTAGGTTTAGGGTCAGTTTTAGGTCGGGTTATCCTGAGTAGGCCTGTGAGACGGTTAGGTTTAGGGTCAGTTTTAGGGTTAGGGTTATCCTGAGTAGGGTTAGGTATATAGGTAAAAGCGAGTTTCACCCTCATTAATTCGACCCTCATTAGCATATGCGATCTGATTGGCCGAAGCTTACCTGGCCGTATCTTTTGAAGCGGAGGTCCGACGTGCACATAAGTGGTATCGTTGGATTCAGAAAGCTGTCTTCTTTCAGGTAGCGTGGATGTCTGTAAGACAGGTATATAGATAAAAGCGAGTTTGACCCTCATTGGTTCCACCTTCATTAGCATATGCGATCTGATTGGCCAAAGCTTACCTGGCCGTATCTTTTGAAGCGGAGGTCCGACGTGCACATAACTGGTATCGTTGGATTCAGAAAGCTGTCTTCTTTCAGGTAGCGTGGATGTCTGGAAGACAGGATGTTGCTAGGGTAAATTTTAGGTCGGGTTATCCTGAGTAGGTCTGTGAGACGGTTAGGTTTAGGGTCAGTTTTAGGTCGGGTTATCCTGAGTAGGCCTGTGAGACGGTTAGGTTTAGGGTCAGTTTTAGGTGGGGTTATCCTGAGTAGGCCTGTGAGACGGTTAGGTTTAGGGTCAGTTTTAGGTCGGGTTATCCTGAATAGGCCTGTGAGACGGGTTGTTTGATTGACCGCCGCAATCTGTTTGTTTGTTTGGTTGTCTAAAATGAGCTTAAAACGTTCTGTTCTTAGTCACTGCCCAGATTGGCTTTGTTCTGTTGAGTAGTTAAATATTGTATTAAATTGGATGCTAATAAAGTACTATAAATCGAATCCATCTTGAAAATTCCACTCTAAGTGGCCAAAAGGTCAAAGGTCAAGACTGGCGGATATGGCCTGGTTGGCATCTTGCAATAATAAAACGTACGTAATAACTACTGTCAATCAAATGAAGTCTAAAAATCGAAAGATAGGCCTAAGACGTTCCCAAAAGGTCGAAGGTCGTGACTGGCGGATGCAAAGAATAAAAGTAGCAAAAAGGTAATACAAGTCTTTATAAAAACAGTTTTCCAGCCAGTTTGTGTGTTTGTGAAAGAGAGAGAGAGAGATAGAGAGAGTGTGTGTGTGTGTGTGTGTGTGTGTGTGTGAGAAAGAGAGAGAGAGAGAGAGAGAGTGTGTGTGTGTTATTTTCTGCTAAAATATTGGAATTCTTAGCAGTTTCTTACACATGGCTATTCACAGTTTTATCCAGGAGAGGGCGACGAGAAGCCAAGGGTAATATCCTGGAATAGATAGATAGATAGATGATAGATAGTTAGTTAGTGAATAAAGAAAAAAAATAGATAGAAAATAGATAGAAAAAATACATCCAAATGAAATAACCTGTGAAATCAATTGTCTTTATAGCAAAAAGGAAATGCAAGTCTTTATAAAAACAGTTTTCCAGCCAGTTTGTGTGTGTGTGTTTGTGAAAGAGAGAGAGAGAGTGTATCATTACAATTCAGAATTGAACAATTTAAGATAAAACAGCAGATAGGCTTGAGCAATTTAGACTATTGAACATGTAAAGGAAGAACATATTGTTCCTCTCAAAGGTTGTGTAAAGTGTTGGGTGCTGGTATGGATGGATGGATGGATGGATGGATGGATGGGTGGATGGATGGATGGATGGATGGATGGATGGATAGAGATTAGTTTTACGATATTTCTGTGCAGAGTTTGATGAAGTTTTGTGTTAATGAAGGTTTATGGAGCATAGGGACTAGCATGTTTAAAGTTGGTGGGGTGAGGAGTTAATTGGGTTAAGGGTTAGTGAGGCTAGGGCTAGCAGCTCTGAGGTTTGGGTTAGGGGCTAGTCTGGGGGTTAACTGCGAGTAGGTTAAGGGTTAGTGAGGCTAGGGTTAGCAGCTCTGAGGTTTGGGTTAGGGGCTAGTCTGGGGTTAACTGCGAGTAGGTATATAGGTAAAAGCGAGTTTCACCCTCATTAATTCGACCCTCATTAGCATATGCGATCTGATTGGCCGAAGCTTACCTGGCCGTATCTTTTGAAGCGGAGGTCCGACGTGCACATAAGTGGTATCGTTGGATTCAGAAAGCTGTCTTCTTTCAGGTAGCGTGGATGTCTGTAAGACAGGTATATAGATAAAAGCGAGTTTGACCCTCATTGGTTCCACCTTCATTAGCATATGCGATCTGATTGGCCAAAGCTTACCTGGCCGTATCTTTTGAAGCGGAGGTCCGACGTGCACATAACTGGTATCGTTGGATTCAGAAAGCTGTCTTCTTTCAGGTAGCGTGGATGTCTGGAAGACAGGATGTTGCTAGGGTAAATTTTAGGTCGGGTTATCCTGAGTAGGTCTGTGAGACGGTTAGGTTTAGGGTCAGTTTTAGGTCGGGTTATCCTGAGTAGGCCTGTGAGACGGTTAGGTTTAGGGTCAGTTTTAGGTGGGGTTATCCTGAGTAGGCCTGTGAGACGGTTAGGTTTAGGGTCAGTTTTAGGTCGGGTTATCCTGAATAGGCCTGTGAGACGGGTTGTTTGATTGACCGCCGCAATCTGTTTGTTTGTTTGGTTGTCTAAAATGAGCTTAAAACGTTCTGTTCTTAGTCACTGCCCAGATTGGCTTTGTTCTGTTGAGTAGTTAAATATTGTATTAAATTGGATGCTAATAAAGTACTATAAATCGAATCCATCTTGAAAATTCCACTCTAAGTGGCCAAAAGGTCAAAGGTCAAGACTGGCGGATATGGCCTGGTTGGCATCTTGCAATAATAAAACGTACGTAATAACTACTGTCAATCAAATGAAGTCTAAAAATCGAAAGATAGGCCTAAGACGTTCCCAAAAGGTCGAAGGTCGTGACTGGCGGATGCAAAGAATAAAAGTAGCAAAAAGGTAATACAAGTCTTTATAAAAACAGTTTTCCAGCCAGTTTGTGTGTTTGTGAAAGAGAGAGAGAGAGATAGAGAGAGAGTGTGTGTGTGTGTGTGTGTGTGTGTGTGTGAGAAAGAGAGAGAGAGAGAGAGAGAGTGTGTGTGTGTTATTTTCTGCTAAAATATTGGAATTCTTAGCAGTTTCTTACACATGGCTATTCACAGTTTTATCCAGGAGAGGGCGACGAGAAGCCAAGGGTAATATCCTGGAATAGATAGATAGATAGATGATAGATAGTTAGTTAGTGAATAAAGAAAAAAAATAGATAGAAAATAGATAGAAAAAATACATCCAAATGAAATAACCTGTGAAATCAATTGTCTTTATAGCAAAAAGGAAATGCAAGTCTTTATAAAAACAGTTTTCCAGCCAGTTTGTGTGTGTGTGTTTGTGAAAGAGAGAGAGAGAGTGTATCATTACAATTCAGAATTGAACAATTTAAGATAAAACAGCAGATAGGCTTGAGCAATTTAGACTATTGAACATGTAAAGGAAGAACATATTGTTCCTCTCAAAGGTTGTGTAAAGTGTTGGGTGCTGGTATGGATGGATGGATGGATGGATGGATGGATGGGTGGATGGATGGATGGATGGATGGATGGATAGAGATTAGTTTTACGATATTTCTGTGCAGAGTTTGATGAAGTTTTGTGTTAATGAAGGTTTATGGAGCATAGGGACTAGCATGTTTAAAGTTGGTGGGGTGAGGAGTTAATTGGGTTAAGGGTTAGTGAGGCTAGGGCTAGCAGCTCTGAGGTTTGGGTTAGGGGCTAGTCTGGGGGTTAACTGCGAGTAGGTTAAGGGTTAGTGAGGCTAGGGTTAGCAGCTCTGAGGTTTGGGTTAGGGGCTAGTCTGGGGTTAACTGCGAGTAGGTATATAGGTAAAAGCGAGTTTCACCCTCATTAATTCGACCCTCATTAGCATATGCGATCTGATTGGCCGAAGCTTACCTGGCCGTATCTTTTGAAGCGGAGGTCCGACGTGCACATAAGTGGTATCGTTGGATTCAGAAAGCTGTCTTCTTTCAGGTAGCGTGGATGTCTGTAAGACAGGTATATAGATAAAAGCGAGTTTGACCCTCATTGGTTCCACCTTCATTAGCATATGCGATCTGATTGGCCAAAGCTTACCTGGCCGTATCTTTTGAAGCGGAGGTCCGACGTGCACATAACTGGTATCGTTGGATTCAGAAAGCTGTCTTCTTTCAGGTAGCGTGGATGTCTGGAAGACAGGATGTTGCTAGGGTAAATTTTAGGTCGGGTTATCCTGAGTAGGTCTGTGAGACGGTTAGGTTTAGGGTCAGTTTTAGGTCGGGTTATCCTGAGTAGGCCTGTGAGACGGTTAGGTTTAGGGTCAGTTTTAGGTGGGGTTATCCTGAGTAGGCCTGTGAGACGGTTAGGTTTAGGGTCAGTTTTAGGTCGGGTTATCCTGAATAGGCCTGTGAGACGGGTTGTTTGATTGACCGCCGCAATCTGTTTGTTTGTTTGGTTGTCTAAAATGAGCTTAAAACGTTCTGTTCTTAGTCACTGCCCAGATTGGCTTTGTTCTGTTGAGTAGTTAAATATTGTATTAAATTGGATGCTAATAAAGTACTATAAATCGAATCCATCTTGAAAATTCCACTCTAAGTGGCCAAAAGGTCAAAGGTCAAGACTGGCGGATATGGCCTGGTTGGCATCTTGCAATAATAAAACGTACGTAATAACTACTGTCAATCAAATGAAGTCTAAAAATCGAAAGATAGGCCTAAGACGTTCCCAAAAGGTCGAAGGTCGTGACTGGCGGATGCAAAGAATAAAAGTAGCAAAAAGGTAATACAAGTCTTTATAAAAACAGTTTTCCAGCCAGTTTGTGTGTTTGTGAAAGAGAGAGAGAGAGATAGAGAGAGTGTGTGTGTGTGTGTGTGTGTGTGTGTGTGTGAGAGAAAGAGAGAGAGAGAGAGAGAGAGTGTGTGTGTGTTATTTTCTGCTAAAATATTGGAATTCTTAGCAGTTTCTTACACATGGCTATTCACAGTTTTATCCAGGAGAGGGCGACGAGAAGCCAAGGGTAATATCCTGGAATAGATAGATAGATAGATGATAGATAGTTAGTTAGTGAATAAAGAAAAAAAATAGATAGAAAATAGATAGAAAAAATACATCCAAATGAAATAACCTGTGAAATCAATTGTCTTTATAGCAAAAAGGAAATGCAAGTCTTTATAAAAACAGTTTTCCAGCCAGTTTGTGTGTGTGTGTTTGTGAAAGAGAGAGAGAGAGTGTATCATTACAATTCAGAATTGAACAATTTAAGATAAAACAGCAGATAGGCTTGAGCAATTTAGACTATTGAACATGTAAAGGAAGAACATATTGTTCCTCTCAAAGGTTGTGTAAAGTGTTGGGTGCTGGTATGGATGGATGGATGGATGGATGGATGGATGGGTGGATGGATGGATGGATGGATGGATGGATAGAGATTAGTTTTACGATATTTCTGTGCAGAGTTTGATGAAGTTTTGTGTTAATGAAGGTTTATGGAGCATAGGGACTAGCATGTTTAAAGTTGGTGGGGTGAGGAGTTAATTGGGTTAAGGGTTAGTGAGGCTAGGGCTAGCAGCTCTGAGGTTTGGGTTAGGGGCTAGTCTGGGGGTTAACTGCGAGTAGGTTAAGGGTTAGTGAGGCTAGGGTTAGCAGCTCTGAGGTTTGGGTTAGGGGCTAGTCTGGGGTTAACTGCGAGTAGGTATATAGGTAAAAGCGAGTTTCACCCTCATTAATTCGACCCTCATTAGCATATGCGATCTGATTGGCCGAAGCTTACCTGGCCGTATCTTTTGAAGCGGAGGTCCGACGTGCACATAAGTGGTATCGTTGGATTCAGAAAGCTGTCTTCTTTCAGGTAGCGTGGATGTCTGTAAGACAGGTATATAGATAAAAGCGAGTTTGACCCTCATTGGTTCCACCTTCATTAGCATATGCGATCTGATTGGCCAAAGCTTACCTGGCCGTATCTTTTGAAGCGGAGGTCCGACGTGCACATAACTGGTATCGTTGGATTCAGAAAGCTGTCTTCTTTCAGGTAGCGTGGATGTCTGGAAGACAGGATGTTGCTAGGGTAAATTTTAGGTCGGGTTATCCTGAGTAGGTCTGTGAGACGGTTAGGTTTAGGGTCAGTTTTAGGTCGGGTTATCCTGAGTAGGCCTGTGAGACGGTTAGGTTTAGGGTCAGTTTTAGGTGGGGTTATCCTGAGTAGGCCTGTGAGACGGTTAGGTTTAGGGTCAGTTTTAGGTCGGGTTATCCTGAATAGGCCTGTGAGACGGGTTGTTTGATTGACCGCCGCAATCTGTTTGTTTGTTTGGTTGTCTAAAATGAGCTTAAAACGTTCTGTTCTTAGTCACTGCCCAGATTGGCTTTGTTCTGTTGAGTAGTTAAATATTGTATTAAATTGGATGCTAATAAAGTACTATAAATCGAATCCATCTTGAAAATTCCACTCTAAGTGGCCAAAAGGTCAAAGGTCAAGACTGGCGGATATGGCCTGGTTGGCATCTTGCAATAATAAAACGTACGTAATAACTACTGTCAATCAAATGAAGTCTAAAAATCGAAAGATAGGCCTAAGACGTTCCCAAAAGGTCGAAGGTCGTGACTGGCGGATGCAAAGAATAAAAGTAGCAAAAAGGTAATACAAGTCTTTATAAAAACAGTTTTCCAGCCAGTTTGTGTGTTTGTGAAAGAGAGAGAGAGAGATAGAGAGAGTGTGTGTGTGTGTGTGTGTGTGTGTGTGTGAGAAAGAGAGAGAGAGAGAGAGAGAGTGTGTGTGTGTTATTTTCTGCTAAAATATTGGAATTCTTAGCAGTTTCTTACACATGGCTATTCACAGTTTTATCCAGGAGAGGGCGACGAGAAGCCAAGGGTAATATCCTGGAATAGATAGATAGATAGATGATAGATAGTTAGTTAGTGAATAAAGAAAAAAAATAGATAGAAAATAGATAGAAAAAATACATCCAAATGAAATAACCTGTGAAATCAATTGTCTTTATAGCAAAAAGGAAATGCAAGTCTTTATAAAAACAGTTTTCCAGCCAGTTTGTGTGTGTGTGTTTGTGAAAGAGAGAGAGAGAGTGTATCATTACAATTCAGAATTGAACAATTTAAGATAAAACAGCAGATAGGCTTGAGCAATTTAGACTATTGAACATGTAAAGGAAGAACATATTGTTCCTCTCAAAGGTTGTGTAAAGTGTTGGGTGCTGGTATGGATGGATGGATGGATGGATGGATGGATGGGTGGATGGATGGATGGATGGATGGATGGATAGAGATTAGTTTTACGATATTTCTGTGCAGAGTTTGATGAAGTTTTGTGTTAATGAAGGTTTATGGAGCATAGGGACTAGCATGTTTAAAGTTGGTGGGGTGAGGAGTTAATTGGGTTAAGGGTTAGTGAGGCTAGGGCTAGCAGCTCTGAGGTTTGGGTTAGGGGCTAGTCTGGGGGTTAACTGCGAGTAGGTTAAGGGTTAGTGAGGCTAGGGTTAGCAGCTCTGAGGTTTGGGTTAGGGGCTAGTCTGGGGTTAACTGCGAGTAGGTATATAGGTAAAAGCGAGTTTCACCCTCATTAATTCGACCCTCATTAGCATATGCGATCTGATTGGCCGAAGCTTACCTGGCCGTATCTTTTGAAGCGGAGGTCCGACGTGCACATAAGTGGTATCGTTGGATTCAGAAAGCTGTCTTCTTTCAGGTAGCGTGGATGTCTGTAAGACAGGTATATAGATAAAAGCGAGTTTGACCCTCATTGGTTCCACCTTCATTAGCATATGCGATCTGATTGGCCAAAGCTTACCTGGCCGTATCTTTTGAAGCGGAGGTCCGACGTGCACATAACTGGTATCGTTGGATTCAGAAAGCTGTCTTCTTTCAGGTAGCGTGGATGTCTGGAAGACAGGATGTTGCTAGGGTAAATTTTAGGTCGGGTTATCCTGAGTAGGTCTGTGAGACGGTTAGGTTTAGGGTCAGTTTTAGGTCGGGTTATCCTGAGTAGGCCTGTGAGACGGTTAGGTTTAGGGTCAGTTTTAGGTGGGGTTATCCTGAGTAGGCCTGTGAGACGGTTAGGTTTAGGGTCAGTTTTAGGTCGGGTTATCCTGAATAGGCCTGTGAGACGGGTTGTTTGATTGACCGCCGCAATCTGTTTGTTTGTTTGGTTGTCTAAAATGAGCTTAAAACGTTCTGTTCTTAGTCACTGCCCAGATTGGCTTTGTTCTGTTGAGTAGTTAAATATTGTATTAAATTGGATGCTAATAAAGTACTATAAATCGAATCCATCTTGAAAATTCCACTCTAAGTGGCCAAAAGGTCAAAGGTCAAGACTGGCGGATATGGCCTGGTTGGCATCTTGCAATAATAAAACGTACGTAATAACTACTGTCAATCAAATGAAGTCTAAAAATCGAAAGATAGGCCTAAGACGTTCCCAAAAGGTCGAAGGTCGTGACTGGCGGATGCAAAGAATAAAAGTAGCAAAAAGGTAATACAAGTCTTTATAAAAACAGTTTTCCAGCCAGTTTGTGTGTTTGTGAAAGAGAGAGAGAGAGATAGAGAGAGTGTGTGTGTGTGTGTGTGTGTGTGTGTGTGAGAAAGAGAGAGAGAGAGAGAGAGAGTGTGTGTGTGTTATTTTCTGCTAAAATATTGGAATTCTTAGCAGTTTCTTACACATGGCTATTCACAGTTTTATCCAGGAGAGGGCGACGAGAAGCCAAGGGTAATATCCTGGAATAGATAGATAGATAGATGATAGATAGTTAGTTAGTGAATAAAGAAAAAAAATAGATAGAAAATAGATAGAAAAAATACATCCAAATGAAATAACCTGTGAAATCAATTGTCTTTATAGCAAAAAGGAAATGCAAGTCTTTATAAAAACAGTTTTCCAGCCAGTTTGTGTGTGTGTGTTTGTGAAAGAGAGAGAGAGAGTGTATCATTACAATTCAGAATTGAACAATTTAAGATAAAACAGCAGATAGGCTTGAGCAATTTAGACTATTGAACATGTAAAGGAAGAACATATTGTTCCTCTCAAAGGTTGTGTAAAGTGTTGGGTGCTGGTATGGATGGATGGATGGATGGATGGATGGATGGATGGGTGGATGGATGGATGGATGGATGGATGGATAGAGATTAGTTTTACGATATTTCTGTGCAGAGTTTGATGAAGTTTTGTGTTAATGAAGGTTTATGGAGCATAGGGACTAGCATGTTTAAAGTTGGTGGGGTGAGGAGTTAATTGGGTTAAGGGTTAGTGAGGCTAGGGCTAGCAGCTCTGAGGTTTGGGTTAGGGGCTAGTCTGGGGGTTAACTGCGAGTAGGTTAAGGGTTAGTGAGGCTAGGGTTAGCAGCTCTGAGGT
>NC_090229.1:39595759-39605759 GCF_024489055.1 Chanodichthys erythropterus
AAATAGATAGAAAAAATACATCCAAATGAAATAACCTGTGAAATCAATTGTCTTTATAGCAAAAAGGAAATGCAAGTCTTTATAAAAACAGTTTTCCAGCCAGTTTGTGTGTGTGTGTTTGTGAAAGAGAGAGAGAGAGTGTATCATTACAATTCAGAATTGAACAATTTAAGATAAAACAGCAGATAGGCTTGAGCAATTTAGACTATTGAACATGTAAAGGAAGAACATATTGTTCCTCTCAAAGGTTGTGTAAAGTGTTGGGTGCTGGTATGGATGGATGGATGGATGGATGGATGGATGGATGGGTGGATGGATGGATGGATGGATGGATGGATAGAGATTAGTTTTACGATATTTCTGTGCAGAGTTTGATGAAGTTTTGTGTTAATGAAGGTTTATGGAGCATAGGGACTAGCATGTTTAAAGTTGGTGGGGTGAGGAGTTAATTGGGTTAAGGGTTAGTGAGGCTAGGGCTAGCAGCTCTGAGGTTTGGGTTAGGGGCTAGTCTGGGGGTTAACTGCGAGTAGGTTAAGGGTTAGTGAGGCTAGGGTTAGCAGCTCTGAGGTTTGGGTTAGGGGCTAGTCTGGGGTTAACTGCGAGTAGGTATATAGGTAAAAGCGAGTTTCACCCTCATTAATTCGACCCTCATTAGCATATGCGATCTGATTGGCCGAAGCTTACCTGGCCGTATCTTTTGAAGCGGAGGTCCGACGTGCACATAAGTGGTATCGTTGGATTCAGAAAGCTGTCTTCTTTCAGGTAGCGTGGATGTCTGTAAGACAGGTATATAGATAAAAGCGAGTTTGACCCTCATTGGTTCCACCTTCATTAGCATATGCGATCTGATTGGCCAAAGCTTACCTGGCCGTATCTTTTGAAGCGGAGGTCCGACGTGCACATAACTGGTATCGTTGGATTCAGAAAGCTGTCTTCTTTCAGGTAGCGTGGATGTCTGGAAGACAGGATGTTGCTAGGGTAAATTTTAGGTCGGGTTATCCTGAGTAGGTCTGTGAGACGGTTAGGTTTAGGGTCAGTTTTAGGTCGGGTTATCCTGAGTAGGCCTGTGAGACGGTTAGGTTTAGGGTCAGTTTTAGGTGGGGTTATCCTGAGTAGGCCTGTGAGACGGTTAGGTTTAGGGTCAGTTTTAGGTCGGGTTATCCTGAATAGGCCTGTGAGACGGGTTGTTTGATTGACCGCCGCAATCTGTTTGTTTGTTTGGTTGTCTAAAATGAGCTTAAAACGTTCTGTTCTTAGTCACTGCCCAGATTGGCTTTGTTCTGTTGAGTAGTTAAATATTGTATTAAATTGGATGCTAATAAAGTACTATAAATCGAATCCATCTTGAAAATTCCACTCTAAGTGGCCAAAAGGTCAAAGGTCAAGACTGGCGGATATGGCCTGGTTGGCATCTTGCAATAATAAAACGTACGTAATAACTACTGTCAATCAAATGAAGTCTAAAAATCGAAAGATAGGCCTAAGACGTTCCCAAAAGGTCGAAGGTCGTGACTGGCGGATGCAAAGAATAAAAGTAGCAAAAAGGTAATACAAGTCTTTATAAAAACAGTTTTCCAGCCAGTTTGTGTGTTTGTGAAAGAGAGAGAGAGAGATAGAGAGAGTGTGTGTGTGTGTGTGTGTGTGTGTGTGTGAGAAAGAGAGAGAGAGAGAGAGAGAGAGTGTGTGTGTGTTATTTTCTGCTAAAATATTGGAATTCTTAGCAGTTTCTTACACATGGCTATTCACAGTTTTATCCAGGAGAGGGCGACGAGAAGCCAAGGGTAATATCCTGGAATAGATAGATAGATAGATGATAGATAGTTAGTTAGTGAATAAAGAAAAAAATAGATAGAAAATAGATAGAAAAAATACATCCAAATGAAATAACCTGTGAAATCAATTGTCTTTATAGCAAAAAGGAAATGCAAGTCTTTATAAAAACAGTTTTCCAGCCAGTTTGTGTGTGTGTGTTTGTGAAAGAGAGAGAGAGAGTGTATCATTACAATTCAGAATTGAACAATTTAAGATAAAACAGCAGATAGGCTTGAGCAATTTAGACTATTGAACATGTAAAGGAAGAACATATTGTTCCTCTCAAAGGTTGTGTAAAGTGTTGGGTGCTGGTATGGATGGATGGATGGATGGATGGATGGATGGGTGGATGGATGGATGGATGGATGGATGGATGGATAGAGATTAGTTTTACGATATTTCTGTGCAGAGTTTGATGAAGTTTTGTGTTAATGAAGGTTTATGGAGCATAGGGACTAGCATGTTTAAAGTTGGTGGGGTGAGGAGTTAATTGGGTTAAGGGTTAGTGAGGCTAGGGCTAGCAGCTCTGAGGTTTGGGTTAGGGGCTAGTCTGGGGGTTAACTGCGAGTAGGTTAAGGGTTAGTGAGGCTAGGGTTAGCAGCTCTGAGGTTTGGGTTAGGGGCTAGTCTGGGGTTAACTGCGAGTAGGTATATAGGTAAAAGCGAGTTTCACCCTCATTAATTCGACCCTCATTAGCATATGCGATCTGATTGGCCGAAGCTTACCTGGCCGTATCTTTTGAAGCGGAGGTCCGACGTGCACATAAGTGGTATCGTTGGATTCAGAAAGCTGTCTTCTTTCAGGTAGCGTGGATGTCTGTAAGACAGGTATATAGATAAAAGCGAGTTTGACCCTCATTGGTTCCACCTTCATTAGCATATGCGATCTGATTGGCCAAAGCTTACCTGGCCGTATCTTTTGAAGCGGAGGTCCGACGTGCACATAACTGGTATCGTTGGATTCAGAAAGCTGTCTTCTTTCAGGTAGCGTGGATGTCTGGAAGACAGGATGTTGCTAGGGTAAATTTTAGGTCGGGTTATCCTGAGTAGGTCTGTGAGACGGTTAGGTTTAGGGTCAGTTTTAGGTCGGGTTATCCTGAGTAGGCCTGTGAGACGGTTAGGTTTAGGGTCAGTTTTAGGTGGGGTTATCCTGAGTAGGCCTGTGAGACGGTTAGGTTTAGGGTCAGTTTTAGGTCGGGTTATCCTGAATAGGCCTGTGAGACGGGTTGTTTGATTGACCGCCGCAATCTGTTTGTTTGTTTGGTTGTCTAAAATGAGCTTAAAACGTTCTGTTCTTAGTCACTGCCCAGATTGGCTTTGTTCTGTTGAGTAGTTAAATATTGTATTAAATTGGATGCTAATAAAGTACTATAAATCGAATCCATCTTGAAAATTCCACTCTAAGTGGCCAAAAGGTCAAAGGTCAAGACTGGCGGATATGGCCTGGTTGGCATCTTGCAATAATAAAACGTACGTAATAACTACTGTCAATCAAATGAAGTCTAAAAATCGAAAGATAGGCCTAAGACGTTCCCAAAAGGTCGAAGGTCGTGACTGGCGGATGCAAAGAATAAAAGTAGCAAAAAGGTAATACAAGTCTTTATAAAAACAGTTTTCCAGCCAGTTTGTGTGTTTGTGAAAGAGAGAGAGAGAGATAGAGAGAGTGTGTGTGTGTGTGTGTGTGTGTGTGTGTGAGAAAGAGAGAGAGAGAGAGAGAGAGTGTGTGTGTGTTATTTTCTGCTAAAATATTGGAATTCTTAGCAGTTTCTTACACATGGCTATTCACAGTTTTATCCAGGAGAGGGCGACGAGAAGCCAAGGGTAATATCCTGGAATAGATAGATAGATAGATGATAGATAGTTAGTTAGTGAATAAAGAAAAAAATAGATAGAAAATAGATAGAAAAAATACATCCAAATGAAATAACCTGTGAAATCAATTGTCTTTATAGCAAAAAGGAAATGCAAGTCTTTATAAAAACAGTTTTCCAGCCAGTTTGTGTGTGTGTGTTTGTGAAAGAGAGAGAGAGAGTGTATCATTACAATTCAGAATTGAACAATTTAAGATAAAACAGCAGATAGGCTTGAGCAATTTAGACTATTGAACATGTAAAGGAAGAACATATTGTTCCTCTCAAAGGTTGTGTAAAGTGTTGGGTGCTGGTATGGATGGATGGATGGATGGATGGATGGATGGGTGGATGGATGGATGGATGGATGGATGGATGGATAGAGATTAGTTTTACGATATTTCTGTGCAGAGTTTGATGAAGTTTTGTGTTAATGAAGGTTTATGGAGCATAGGGACTAGCATGTTTAAAGTTGGTGGGGTGAGGAGTTAATTGGGTTAAGGGTTAGTGAGGCTAGGGCTAGCAGCTCTGAGGTTTGGGTTAGGGGCTAGTCTGGGGGTTAACTGCGAGTAGGTTAAGGGTTAGTGAGGCTAGGGTTAGCAGCTCTGAGGTTTGGGTTAGGGGCTAGTCTGGGGTTAACTGCGAGTAGGTATATAGGTAAAAGCGAGTTTCACCCTCATTAATTCGACCCTCATTAGCATATGCGATCTGATTGGCCGAAGCTTACCTGGCCGTATCTTTTGAAGCGGAGGTCCGACGTGCACATAAGTGGTATCGTTGGATTCAGAAAGCTGTCTTCTTTCAGGTAGCGTGGATGTCTGTAAGACAGGTATATAGATAAAAGCGAGTTTGACCCTCATTGGTTCCACCTTCATTAGCATATGCGATCTGATTGGCCAAAGCTTACCTGGCCGTATCTTTTGAAGCGGAGGTCCGACGTGCACATAACTGGTATCGTTGGATTCAGAAAGCTGTCTTCTTTCAGGTAGCGTGGATGTCTGGAAGACAGGATGTTGCTAGGGTAAATTTTAGGTCGGGTTATCCTGAGTAGGTCTGTGAGACGGTTAGGTTTAGGGTCAGTTTTAGGTCGGGTTATCCTGAGTAGGCCTGTGAGACGGTTAGGTTTAGGGTCAGTTTTAGGTGGGGTTATCCTGAGTAGGCCTGTGAGACGGTTAGGTTTAGGGTCAGTTTTAGGTCGGGTTATCCTGAATAGGCCTGTGAGACGGGTTGTTTGATTGACCGCCGCAATCTGTTTGTTTGTTTGGTTGTCTAAAATGAGCTTAAAACGTTCTGTTCTTAGTCACTGCCCAGATTGGCTTTGTTCTGTTGAGTAGTTAAATATTGTATTAAATTGGATGCTAATAAAGTACTATAAATCGAATCCATCTTGAAAATTCCACTCTAAGTGGCCAAAAGGTCAAAGGTCAAGACTGGCGGATATGGCCTGGTTGGCATCTTGCAATAATAAAACGTACGTAATAACTACTGTCAATCAAATGAAGTCTAAAAATCGAAAGATAGGCCTAAGACGTTCCCAAAAGGTCGAAGGTCGTGACTGGCGGATGCAAAGAATAAAAGTAGCAAAAAGGTAATACAAGTCTTTATAAAAACAGTTTTCCAGCCAGTTTGTGTGTTTGTGAAAGAGAGAGAGAGAGATAGAGAGAGTGTGTGTGTGTGTGTGTGTGTGTGTGTGTGTGTGAGAAAGAGAGAGAGAGAGAGAGAGAGTGTGTGTGTGTTATTTTCTGCTAAAATATTGGAATTCTTAGCAGTTTCTTACACATGGCTATTCACAGTTTTATCCAGGAGAGGGCGACGAGAAGCCAAGGGTAATATCCTGGAATAGATAGATAGATAGATGATAGATAGTTAGTTAGTGAATAAAGAAAAAAAATAGATAGAAAATAGATAGAAAAAATACATCCAAATGAAATAACCTGTGAAATCAATTGTCTTTATAGCAAAAAGGAAATGCAAGTCTTTATAAAAACAGTTTTCCAGCCAGTTTGTGTGTGTGTGTTTGTGAAAGAGAGAGAGAGAGTGTATCATTACAATTCAGAATTGAACAATTTAAGATAAAACAGCAGATAGGCTTGAGCAATTTAGACTATTGAACATGTAAAGGAAGAACATATTGTTCCTCTCAAAGGTTGTGTAAAGTGTTGGGTGCTGGTATGGATGGATGGATGGATGGATGGATGGATGGATGGGTGGATGGATGGATGGATGGATGGATGGATAGAGATTAGTTTTACGATATTTCTGTGCAGAGTTTGATGAAGTTTTGTGTTAATGAAGGTTTATGGAGCATAGGGACTAGCATGTTTAAAGTTGGTGGGGTGAGGAGTTAATTGGGTTAAGGGTTAGTGAGGCTAGGGCTAGCAGCTCTGAGGTTTGGGTTAGGGGCTAGTCTGGGGGTTAACTGCGAGTAGGTTAAGGGTTAGTGAGGCTAGGGTTAGCAGCTCTGAGGTTTGGGTTAGGGGCTAGTCTGGGGTTAACTGCGAGTAGGTATATAGGTAAAAGCGAGTTTCACCCTCATTAATTCGACCCTCATTAGCATATGCGATCTGATTGGCCGAAGCTTACCTGGCCGTATCTTTTGAAGCGGAGGTCCGACGTGCACATAAGTGGTATCGTTGGATTCAGAAAGCTGTCTTCTTTCAGGTAGCGTGGATGTCTGTAAGACAGGTATATAGATAAAAGCGAGTTTGACCCTCATTGGTTCCACCTTCATTAGCATATGCGATCTGATTGGCCAAAGCTTACCTGGCCGTATCTTTTGAAGCGGAGGTCCGACGTGCACATAACTGGTATCGTTGGATTCAGAAAGCTGTCTTCTTTCAGGTAGCGTGGATGTCTGGAAGACAGGATGTTGCTAGGGTAAATTTTAGGTCGGGTTATCCTGAGTAGGTCTGTGAGACGGTTAGGTTTAGGGTCAGTTTTAGGTCGGGTTATCCTGAGTAGGCCTGTGAGACGGTTAGGTTTAGGGTCAGTTTTAGGTGGGGTTATCCTGAGTAGGCCTGTGAGACGGTTAGGTTTAGGGTCAGTTTTAGGTCGGGTTATCCTGAATAGGCCTGTGAGACGGGTTGTTTGATTGACCGCCGCAATCTGTTTGTTTGTTTGGTTGTCTAAAATGAGCTTAAAACGTTCTGTTCTTAGTCACTGCCCAGATTGGCTTTGTTCTGTTGAGTAGTTAAATATTGTATTAAATTGGATGCTAATAAAGTACTATAAATCGAATCCATCTTGAAAATTCCACTCTAAGTGGCCAAAAGGTCAAAGGTCAAGACTGGCGGATATGGCCTGGTTGGCATCTTGCAATAATAAAACGTACGTAATAACTACTGTCAATCAAATGAAGTCTAAAAATCGAAAGATAGGCCTAAGACGTTCCCAAAAGGTCGAAGGTCGTGACTGGCGGATGCAAAGAATAAAAGTAGCAAAAAGGTAATACAAGTCTTTATAAAAACAGTTTTCCAGCCAGTTTGTGTGTTTGTGAAAGAGAGAGAGAGAGATAGAGAGAGTGTGTGTGTGTGTGTGTGTGTGTGTGTGAGAAAGAGAGAGAGAGAGAGAGAGAGTGTGTGTGTGTTATTTTCTGCTAAAATATTGGAATTCTTAGCAGTTTCTTACACATGGCTATTCACAGTTTTATCCAGGAGAGGGCGACGAGAAGCCAAGGGTAATATCCTGGAATAGATAGATAGATAGATGATAGATAGTTAGTTAGTGAATAAAGAAAAAAAATAGATAGAAAATAGATAGAAAAAATACATCCAAATGAAATAACCTGTGAAATCAATTGTCTTTATAGCAAAAAGGAAATGCAAGTCTTTATAAAAACAGTTTTCCAGCCAGTTTGTGTGTGTGTGTTTGTGAAAGAGAGAGAGAGAGTGTATCATTACAATTCAGAATTGAACAATTTAAGATAAAACAGCAGATAGGCTTGAGCAATTTAGACTATTGAACATGTAAAGGAAGAACATATTGTTCCTCTCAAAGGTTGTGTAAAGTGTTGGGTGCTGGTATGGATGGATGGATGGATGGATGGATGGATGGGTGGATGGATGGATGGATGGATGGATGGATAGAGATTAGTTTTACGATATTTCTGTGCAGAGTTTGATGAAGTTTTGTGTTAATGAAGGTTTATGGAGCATAGGGACTAGCATGTTTAAAGTTGGTGGGGTGAGGAGTTAATTGGGTTAAGGGTTAGTGAGGCTAGGGCTAGCAGCTCTGAGGTTTGGGTTAGGGGCTAGTCTGGGGGTTAACTGCGAGTAGGTTAAGGGTTAGTGAGGCTAGGGTTAGCAGCTCTGAGGTTTGGGTTAGGGGCTAGTCTGGGGTTAACTGCGAGTAGGTATATAGGTAAAAGCGAGTTTCACCCTCATTAATTCGACCCTCATTAGCATATGCGATCTGATTGGCCGAAGCTTACCTGGCCGTATCTTTTGAAGCGGAGGTCCGACGTGCACATAAGTGGTATCGTTGGATTCAGAAAGCTGTCTTCTTTCAGGTAGCGTGGATGTCTGTAAGACAGGTATATAGATAAAAGCGAGTTTGACCCTCATTGGTTCCACCTTCATTAGCATATGCGATCTGATTGGCCAAAGCTTACCTGGCCGTATCTTTTGAAGCGGAGGTCCGACGTGCACATAACTGGTATCGTTGGATTCAGAAAGCTGTCTTCTTTCAGGTAGCGTGGATGTCTGGAAGACAGGATGTTGCTAGGGTAAATTTTAGGTCGGGTTATCCTGAGTAGGTCTGTGAGACGGTTAGGTTTAGGGTCAGTTTTAGGTCGGGTTATCCTGAGTAGGCCTGTGAGACGGTTAGGTTTAGGGTCAGTTTTAGGTGGGGTTATCCTGAGTAGGCCTGTGAGACGGTTAGGTTTAGGGTCAGTTTTAGGTCGGGTTATCCTGAATAGGCCTGTGAGACGGGTTGTTTGATTGACCGCCGCAATCTGTTTGTTTGTTTGGTTGTCTAAAATGAGCTTAAAACGTTCTGTTCTTAGTCACTGCCCAGATTGGCTTTGTTCTGTTGAGTAGTTAAATATTGTATTAAATTGGATGCTAATAAAGTACTATAAATCGAATCCATCTTGAAAATTCCACTCTAAGTGGCCAAAAGGTCAAAGGTCAAGACTGGCGGATATGGCCTGGTTGGCATCTTGCAATAATAAAACGTACGTAATAACTACTGTCAATCAAATGAAGTCTAAAAATCGAAAGATAGGCCTAAGACGTTCCCAAAAGGTCGAAGGTCGTGACTGGCGGATGCAAAGAATAAAAGTAGCAAAAAGGTAATACAAGTCTTTATAAAAACAGTTTTCCAGCCAGTTTGTGTGTTTGTGAAAGAGAGAGAGAGAGATAGAGAGAGTGTGTGTGTGTGTGTGTGTGTGTGTGTGTGTGTGAGAAAGAGAGAGAGAGAGAGAGAGTGTGTGTGTGTTATTTTCTGCTAAAATATTGGAATTCTTAGCAGTTTCTTACACATGGCTATTCACAGTTTTATCCAGGAGAGGGCGACGAGAAGCCAAGGGTAATATCCTGGAATAGATAGATAGATAGATGATAGATAGTTAGTTAGTGAATAAAGAAAAAAAATAGATAGAAAATAGATAGAAAAAATACATCCAAATGAAATAACCTGTGAAATCAATTGTCTTTATAGCAAAAAGGAAATGCAAGTCTTTATAAAAACAGTTTTCCAGCCAGTTTGTGTGTGTGTGTTTGTGAAAGAGAGAGAGAGAGTGTATCATTACAATTCAGAATTGAACAATTTAAGATAAAACAGCAGATAGGCTTGAGCAATTTAGACTATTGAACATGTAAAGGAAGAACATATTGTTCCTCTCAAAGGTTGTGTAAAGTGTTGGGTGCTGGTATGGATGGATGGATGGATGGATGGATGGATGGATGGGTGGATGGATGGATGGATGGATGGATGGATGGATAGAGATTAGTTTTACGATATTTCTGTGCAGAGTTTGATGAAGTTTTGTGTTAATGAAGGTTTATGGAGCATAGGGACTAGCATGTTTAAAGTTGGTGGGGTGAGGAGTTAATTGGGTTAAGGGTTAGTGAGGCTAGGGCTAGCAGCTCTGAGGTTTGGGTTAGGGGCTAGTCTGGGGGTTAACTGCGAGTAGGTTAAGGGTTAGTGAGGCTAGGGTTAGCAGCTCTGAGGTTTGGGTTAGGGGCTAGTCTGGGGTTAACTGCGAGTAGGTATATAGGTAAAAGCGAGTTTCACCCTCATTAATTCGACCCTCATTAGCATATGCGATCTGATTGGCCGAAGCTTACCTGGCCGTATCTTTTGAAGCGGAGGTCCGACGTGCACATAAGTGGTATCGTT
>NC_090229.1:39610759-39627888 GCF_024489055.1 Chanodichthys erythropterus
CAGATAGGCTTGAGCAATTTAGACTATTGAACATGTAAAGGAAGAACATATTGTTCCTCTCAAAGGTTGTGTAAAGTGTTGGGTGCTGGTATGGATGGATGGATGGATGGATGGATGGATGGATGGGTGGATGGATGGATGGATGGATGGATGGATAGAGATTAGTTTTACGATATTTCTGTGCAGAGTTTGATGAAGTTTTGTGTTAATGAAGGTTTATGGAGCATAGGGACTAGCATGTTTAAAGTTGGTGGGGTGAGGAGTTAATTGGGTTAAGGGTTAGTGAGGCTAGGGCTAGCAGCTCTGAGGTTTGGGTTAGGGGCTAGTCTGGGGGTTAACTGCGAGTAGGTTAAGGGTTAGTGAGGCTAGGGTTAGCAGCTCTGAGGTTTGGGTTAGGGGCTAGTCTGGGGTTAACTGCGAGTAGGTATATAGGTAAAAGCGAGTTTCACCCTCATTAATTCGACCCTCATTAGCATATGCGATCTGATTGGCCGAAGCTTACCTGGCCGTATCTTTTGAAGCGGAGGTCCGACGTGCACATAAGTGGTATCGTTGGATTCAGAAAGCTGTCTTCTTTCAGGTAGCGTGGATGTCTGTAAGACAGGTATATAGATAAAAGCGAGTTTGACCCTCATTGGTTCCACCTTCATTAGCATATGCGATCTGATTGGCCAAAGCTTACCTGGCCGTATCTTTTGAAGCGGAGGTCCGACGTGCACATAACTGGTATCGTTGGATTCAGAAAGCTGTCTTCTTTCAGGTAGCGTGGATGTCTGGAAGACAGGATGTTGCTAGGGTAAATTTTAGGTCGGGTTATCCTGAGTAGGTCTGTGAGACGGTTAGGTTTAGGGTCAGTTTTAGGTCGGGTTATCCTGAGTAGGCCTGTGAGACGGTTAGGTTTAGGGTCAGTTTTAGGTGGGGTTATCCTGAGTAGGCCTGTGAGACGGTTAGGTTTAGGGTCAGTTTTAGGTCGGGTTATCCTGAATAGGCCTGTGAGACGGGTTGTTTGATTGACCGCCGCAATCTGTTTGTTTGTTTGGTTGTCTAAAATGAGCTTAAAACGTTCTGTTCTTAGTCACTGCCCAGATTGGCTTTGTTCTGTTGAGTAGTTAAATATTGTATTAAATTGGATGCTAATAAAGTACTATAAATCGAATCCATCTTGAAAATTCCACTCTAAGTGGCCAAAAGGTCAAAGGTCAAGACTGGCGGATATGGCCTGGTTGGCATCTTGCAATAATAAAACGTACGTAATAACTACTGTCAATCAAATGAAGTCTAAAAATCGAAAGATAGGCCTAAGACGTTCCCAAAAGGTCGAAGGTCGTGACTGGCGGATGCAAAGAATAAAAGTAGCAAAAAGGTAATACAAGTCTTTATAAAAACAGTTTTCCAGCCAGTTTGTGTGTTTGTGAAAGAGAGAGAGAGAGATAGAGAGAGTGTGTGTGTGTGTGTGTGTGTGTGTGTGTGAGAAAGAGAGAGAGAGAGAGAGAGAGTGTGTGTGTGTTATTTTCTGCTAAAATATTGGAATTCTTAGCAGTTTCTTACACATGGCTATTCACAGTTTTATCCAGGAGAGGGCGACGAGAAGCCAAGGGTAATATCCTGGAATAGATAGATAGATAGATGATAGATAGTTAGTTAGTGAATAAAGAAAAAAATAGATAGAAAATAGATAGAAAAAATACATCCAAATGAAATAACCTGTGAAATCAATTGTCTTTATAGCAAAAAGGAAATGCAAGTCTTTATAAAAACAGTTTTCCAGCCAGTTTGTGTGTGTGTGTTTGTGAAAGAGAGAGAGAGAGTGTATCATTACAATTCAGAATTGAACAATTTAAGATAAAACAGCAGATAGGCTTGAGCAATTTAGACTATTGAACATGTAAAGGAAGAACATATTGTTCCTCTCAAAGGTTGTGTAAAGTGTTGGGTGCTGGTATGGATGGATGGATGGATGGATGGATGGATGGATGGGTGGATGGATGGATGGATGGATGGATGGATAGAGATTAGTTTTACGATATTTCTGTGCAGAGTTTGATGAAGTTTTGTGTTAATGAAGGTTTATGGAGCATAGGGACTAGCATGTTTAAAGTTGGTGGGGTGAGGAGTTAATTGGGTTAAGGGTTAGTGAGGCTAGGGCTAGCAGCTCTGAGGTTTGGGTTAGGGGCTAGTCTGGGGGTTAACTGCGAGTAGGTTAAGGGTTAGTGAGGCTAGGGTTAGCAGCTCTGAGGTTTGGGTTAGGGGCTAGTCTGGGGTTAACTGCGAGTAGGTATATAGGTAAAAGCGAGTTTCACCCTCATTAATTCGACCCTCATTAGCATATGCGATCTGATTGGCCGAAGCTTACCTGGCCGTATCTTTTGAAGCGGAGGTCCGACGTGCACATAAGTGGTATCGTTGGATTCAGAAAGCTGTCTTCTTTCAGGTAGCGTGGATGTCTGTAAGACAGGTATATAGATAAAAGCGAGTTTGACCCTCATTGGTTCCACCTTCATTAGCATATGCGATCTGATTGGCCAAAGCTTACCTGGCCGTATCTTTTGAAGCGGAGGTCCGACGTGCACATAACTGGTATCGTTGGATTCAGAAAGCTGTCTTCTTTCAGGTAGCGTGGATGTCTGGAAGACAGGATGTTGCTAGGGTAAATTTTAGGTCGGGTTATCCTGAGTAGGTCTGTGAGACGGTTAGGTTTAGGGTCAGTTTTAGGTCGGGTTATCCTGAGTAGGCCTGTGAGACGGTTAGGTTTAGGGTCAGTTTTAGGTGGGGTTATCCTGAGTAGGCCTGTGAGACGGTTAGGTTTAGGGTCAGTTTTAGGTCGGGTTATCCTGAATAGGCCTGTGAGACGGGTTGTTTGATTGACCGCCGCAATCTGTTTGTTTGTTTGGTTGTCTAAAATGAGCTTAAAACGTTCTGTTCTTAGTCACTGCCCAGATTGGCTTTGTTCTGTTGAGTAGTTAAATATTGTATTAAATTGGATGCTAATAAAGTACTATAAATCGAATCCATCTTGAAAATTCCACTCTAAGTGGCCAAAAGGTCAAAGGTCAAGACTGGCGGATATGGCCTGGTTGGCATCTTGCAATAATAAAACGTACGTAATAACTACTGTCAATCAAATGAAGTCTAAAAATCGAAAGATAGGCCTAAGACGTTCCCAAAAGGTCGAAGGTCGTGACTGGCGGATGCAAAGAATAAAAGTAGCAAAAAGGTAATACAAGTCTTTATAAAAACAGTTTTCCAGCCAGTTTGTGTGTTTGTGAAAGAGAGAGAGAGAGATAGAGAGAGTGTGTGTGTGTGTGTGTGTGTGTGTGTGTGAGAAAGAGAGAGAGAGAGAGAGAGAGTGTGTGTGTGTTATTTTCTGCTAAAATATTGGAATTCTTAGCAGTTTCTTACACATGGCTATTCACAGTTTTATCCAGGAGAGGGCGACGAGAAGCCAAGGGTAATATCCTGGAATAGATAGATAGATAGATGATAGATAGTTAGTTAGTGAATAAAGAAAAAAAATAGATAGAAAATAGATAGAAAAAATACATCCAAATGAAATAACCTGTGAAATCAATTGTCTTTATAGCAAAAAGGAAATGCAAGTCTTTATAAAAACAGTTTTCCAGCCAGTTTGTGTGTGTGTGTTTGTGAAAGAGAGAGAGAGAGTGTATCATTACAATTCAGAATTGAACAATTTAAGATAAAACAGCAGATAGGCTTGAGCAATTTAGACTATTGAACATGTAAAGGAAGAACATATTGTTCCTCTCAAAGGTTGTGTAAAGTGTTGGGTGCTGGTATGGATGGATGGATGGATGGATGGATGGATGGATGGATGGGTGGATGGATGGATGGATGGATGGATGGATAGAGATTAGTTTTACGATATTTCTGTGCAGAGTTTGATGAAGTTTTGTGTTAATGAAGGTTTATGGAGCATAGGGACTAGCATGTTTAAAGTTGGTGGGGTGAGGAGTTAATTGGGTTAAGGGTTAGTGAGGCTAGGGCTAGCAGCTCTGAGGTTTGGGTTAGGGGCTAGTCTGGGGGTTAACTGCGAGTAGGTTAAGGGTTAGTGAGGCTAGGGTTAGCAGCTCTGAGGTTTGGGTTAGGGGCTAGTCTGGGGTTAACTGCGAGTAGGTATATAGGTAAAAGCGAGTTTCACCCTCATTAATTCGACCCTCATTAGCATATGCGATCTGATTGGCCGAAGCTTACCTGGCCGTATCTTTTGAAGCGGAGGTCCGACGTGCACATAAGTGGTATCGTTGGATTCAGAAAGCTGTCTTCTTTCAGGTAGCGTGGATGTCTGTAAGACAGGTATATAGATAAAAGCGAGTTTGACCCTCATTGGTTCCACCTTCATTAGCATATGCGATCTGATTGGCCAAAGCTTACCTGGCCGTATCTTTTGAAGCGGAGGTCCGACGTGCACATAACTGGTATCGTTGGATTCAGAAAGCTGTCTTCTTTCAGGTAGCGTGGATGTCTGGAAGACAGGATGTTGCTAGGGTAAATTTTAGGTCGGGTTATCCTGAGTAGGTCTGTGAGACGGTTAGGTTTAGGGTCAGTTTTAGGTCGGGTTATCCTGAGTAGGCCTGTGAGACGGTTAGGTTTAGGGTCAGTTTTAGGTGGGGTTATCCTGAGTAGGCCTGTGAGACGGTTAGGTTTAGGGTCAGTTTTAGGTCGGGTTATCCTGAATAGGCCTGTGAGACGGGTTGTTTGATTGACCGCCGCAATCTGTTTGTTTGTTTGGTTGTCTAAAATGAGCTTAAAACGTTCTGTTCTTAGTCACTGCCCAGATTGGCTTTGTTCTGTTGAGTAGTTAAATATTGTATTAAATTGGATGCTAATAAAGTACTATAAATCGAATCCATCTTGAAAATTCCACTCTAAGTGGCCAAAAGGTCAAAGGTCAAGACTGGCGGATATGGCCTGGTTGGCATCTTGCAATAATAAAACGTACGTAATAACTACTGTCAATCAAATGAAGTCTAAAAATCGAAAGATAGGCCTAAGACGTTCCCAAAAGGTCGAAGGTCGTGACTGGCGGATGCAAAGAATAAAAGTAGCAAAAAGGTAATACAAGTCTTTATAAAAACAGTTTTCCAGCCAGTTTGTGTGTTTGTGAAAGAGAGAGAGAGAGATAGAGAGAGTGTGTGTGTGTGTGTGTGTGTGTGTGTGTGAGAAAGAGAGAGAGAGAGAGAGAGAGTGTGTGTGTGTTATTTTCTGCTAAAATATTGGAATTCTTAGCAGTTTCTTACACATGGCTATTCACAGTTTTATCCAGGAGAGGGCGACGAGAAGCCAAGGGTAATATCCTGGAATAGATAGATAGATAGATGATAGATAGTTAGTTAGTGAATAAAGAAAAAAAATAGATAGAAAATAGATAGAAAAAATACATCCAAATGAAATAACCTGTGAAATCAATTGTCTTTATAGCAAAAAGGAAATGCAAGTCTTTATAAAAACAGTTTTCCAGCCAGTTTGTGTGTGTGTGTTTGTGAAAGAGAGAGAGAGAGTGTATCATTACAATTCAGAATTGAACAATTTAAGATAAAACAGCAGATAGGCTTGAGCAATTTAGACTATTGAACATGTAAAGGAAGAACATATTGTTCCTCTCAAAGGTTGTGTAAAGTGTTGGGTGCTGGTATGGATGGATGGATGGATGGATGGATGGATGGGTGGATGGATGGATGGATGGATGGATGGATAGAGATTAGTTTTACGATATTTCTGTGCAGAGTTTGATGAAGTTTTGTGTTAATGAAGGTTTATGGAGCATAGGGACTAGCATGTTTAAAGTTGGTGGGGTGAGGAGTTAATTGGGTTAAGGGTTAGTGAGGCTAGGGCTAGCAGCTCTGAGGTTTGGGTTAGGGGCTAGTCTGGGGGTTAACTGCGAGTAGGTTAAGGGTTAGTGAGGCTAGGGTTAGCAGCTCTGAGGTTTGGGTTAGGGGCTAGTCTGGGGTTAACTGCGAGTAGGTATATAGGTAAAAGCGAGTTTCACCCTCATTAATTCGACCCTCATTAGCATATGCGATCTGATTGGCCGAAGCTTACCTGGCCGTATCTTTTGAAGCGGAGGTCCGACGTGCACATAAGTGGTATCGTTGGATTCAGAAAGCTGTCTTCTTTCAGGTAGCGTGGATGTCTGTAAGACAGGTATATAGATAAAAGCGAGTTTGACCCTCATTGGTTCCACCTTCATTAGCATATGCGATCTGATTGGCCAAAGCTTACCTGGCCGTATCTTTTGAAGCGGAGGTCCGACGTGCACATAACTGGTATCGTTGGATTCAGAAAGCTGTCTTCTTTCAGGTAGCGTGGATGTCTGGAAGACAGGATGTTGCTAGGGTAAATTTTAGGTCGGGTTATCCTGAGTAGGTCTGTGAGACGGTTAGGTTTAGGGTCAGTTTTAGGTCGGGTTATCCTGAGTAGGCCTGTGAGACGGTTAGGTTTAGGGTCAGTTTTAGGTGGGGTTATCCTGAGTAGGCCTGTGAGACGGTTAGGTTTAGGGTCAGTTTTAGGTCGGGTTATCCTGAATAGGCCTGTGAGACGGGTTGTTTGATTGACCGCCGCAATCTGTTTGTTTGTTTGGTTGTCTAAAATGAGCTTAAAACGTTCTGTTCTTAGTCACTGCCCAGATTGGCTTTGTTCTGTTGAGTAGTTAAATATTGTATTAAATTGGATGCTAATAAAGTACTATAAATCGAATCCATCTTGAAAATTCCACTCTAAGTGGCCAAAAGGTCAAAGGTCAAGACTGGCGGATATGGCCTGGTTGGCATCTTGCAATAATAAAACGTACGTAATAACTACTGTCAATCAAATGAAGTCTAAAAATCGAAAGATAGGCCTAAGACGTTCCCAAAAGGTCGAAGGTCGTGACTGGCGGATGCAAAGAATAAAAGTAGCAAAAAGGTAATACAAGTCTTTATAAAAACAGTTTTCCAGCCAGTTTGTGTGTTTGTGAAAGAGAGAGAGAGAGATAGAGAGAGTGTGTGTGTGTGTGTGTGTGTGTGTGTGTGAGAAAGAGAGAGAGAGAGAGAGAGAGTGTGTGTGTGTTATTTTCTGCTAAAATATTGGAATTCTTAGCAGTTTCTTACACATGGCTATTCACAGTTTTATCCAGGAGAGGGCGACGAGAAGCCAAGGGTAATATCCTGGAATAGATAGATAGATAGATGATAGATAGTTAGTTAGTGAATAAAGAAAAAAATAGATAGAAAATAGATAGAAAAAATACATCCAAATGAAATAACCTGTGAAATCAATTGTCTTTATAGCAAAAAGGAAATGCAAGTCTTTATAAAAACAGTTTTCCAGCCAGTTTGTGTGTGTGTGTTTGTGAAAGAGAGAGAGAGAGTGTATCATTACAATTCAGAATTGAACAATTTAAGATAAAACAGCAGATAGGCTTGAGCAATTTAGACTATTGAACATGTAAAGGAAGAACATATTGTTCCTCTCAAAGGTTGTGTAAAGTGTTGGGTGCTGGTATGGATGGATGGATGGATGGATGGATGGATGGGATGGGTGGATGGATGGATGGATGGATGGATGGATAGAGATTAGTTTTACGATATTTCTGTGCAGAGTTTGATGAAGTTTTGTGTTAATGAAGGTTTATGGAGCATAGGGACTAGCATGTTTAAAGTTGGTGGGGTGAGGAGTTAATTGGGTTAAGGGTTAGTGAGGCTAGGGCTAGCAGCTCTGAGGTTTGGGTTAGGGGCTAGTCTGGGGGTTAACTGCGAGTAGGTTAAGGGTTAGTGAGGCTAGGGTTAGCAGCTCTGAGGTTTGGGTTAGGGGCTAGTCTGGGGTTAACTGCGAGTAGGTATATAGGTAAAAGCGAGTTTCACCCTCATTAATTCGACCCTCATTAGCATATGCGATCTGATTGGCCGAAGCTTACCTGGCCGTATCTTTTGAAGCGGAGGTCCGACGTGCACATAAGTGGTATCGTTGGATTCAGAAAGCTGTCTTCTTTCAGGTAGCGTGGATGTCTGTAAGACAGGTATATAGATAAAAGCGAGTTTGACCCTCATTGGTTCCACCTTCATTAGCATATGCGATCTGATTGGCCAAAGCTTACCTGGCCGTATCTTTTGAAGCGGAGGTCCGACGTGCACATAACTGGTATCGTTGGATTCAGAAAGCTGTCTTCTTTCAGGTAGCGTGGATGTCTGGAAGACAGGATGTTGCTAGGGTAAATTTTAGGTCGGGTTATCCTGAGTAGGTCTGTGAGACGGTTAGGTTTAGGGTCAGTTTTAGGTCGGGTTATCCTGAGTAGGCCTGTGAGACGGTTAGGTTTAGGGTCAGTTTTAGGTGGGGTTATCCTGAGTAGGCCTGTGAGACGGTTAGGTTTAGGGTCAGTTTTAGGTCGGGTTATCCTGAATAGGCCTGTGAGACGGGTTGTTTGATTGACCGCCGCAATCTGTTTGTTTGTTTGGTTGTCTAAAATGAGCTTAAAACGTTCTGTTCTTAGTCACTGCCCAGATTGGCTTTGTTCTGTTGAGTAGTTAAATATTGTATTAAATTGGATGCTAATAAAGTACTATAAATCGAATCCATCTTGAAAATTCCACTCTAAGTGGCCAAAAGGTCAAAGGTCAAGACTGGCGGATATGGCCTGGTTGGCATCTTGCAATAATAAAACGTACGTAATAACTACTGTCAATCAAATGAAGTCTAAAAATCGAAAGATAGGCCTAAGACGTTCCCAAAAGGTCGAAGGTCGTGACTGGCGGATGCAAAGAATAAAAGTAGCAAAAAGGTAATACAAGTCTTTATAAAAACAGTTTTCCAGCCAGTTTGTGTGTTTGTGAAAGAGAGAGAGAGAGATAGAGAGAGTGTGTGTGTGTGTGTGTGTGTGTGTGTGTGTGTGTGAGAAAGAGAGAGAGAGAGAGAGAGAGTGTGTGTGTGTTATTTTCTGCTAAAATATTGGAATTCTTAGCAGTTTCTTACACATGGCTATTCACAGTTTTATCCAGGAGAGGGCGACGAGAAGCCAAGGGTAATATCCTGGAATAGATAGATAGATAGATGATAGATAGTTAGTTAGTGAATAAAGAAAAAAAATAGATAGAAAATAGATAGAAAAAATACATCCAAATGAAATAACCTGTGAAATCAATTGTCTTTATAGCAAAAAGGAAATGCAAGTCTTTATAAAAACAGTTTTCCAGCCAGTTTGTGTGTGTGTGTTTGTGAAAGAGAGAGAGAGAGTGTATCATTACAATTCAGAATTGAACAATTTAAGATAAAACAGCAGATAGGCTTGAGCAATTTAGACTATTGAACATGTAAAGGAAGAACATATTGTTCCTCTCAAAGGTTGTGTAAAGTGTTGGGTGCTGGTATGGATGGATGGATGGATGGATGGATGGATGGATGGATGGGTGGATGGATGGATGGATGGATGGATAGAGATTAGTTTTACGATATTTCTGTGCAGAGTTTGATGAAGTTTTGTGTTAATGAAGGTTTATGGAGCATAGGGACTAGCATGTTTAAAGTTGGTGGGGTGAGGAGTTAATTGGGTTAAGGGTTAGTGAGGCTAGGGCTAGCAGCTCTGAGGTTTGGGTTAGGGGCTAGTCTGGGGGTTAACTGCGAGTAGGTTAAGGGTTAGTGAGGCTAGGGTTAGCAGCTCTGAGGTTTGGGTTAGGGGCTAGTCTGGGGTTAACTGCGAGTAGGTATATAGGTAAAAGCGAGTTTCACCCTCATTAATTCGACCCTCATTAGCATATGCGATCTGATTGGCCGAAGCTTACCTGGCCGTATCTTTTGAAGCGGAGGTCCGACGTGCACATAAGTGGTATCGTTGGATTCAGAAAGCTGTCTTCTTTCAGGTAGCGTGGATGTCTGTAAGACAGGTATATAGATAAAAGCGAGTTTGACCCTCATTGGTTCCACCTTCATTAGCATATGCGATCTGATTGGCCAAAGCTTACCTGGCCGTATCTTTTGAAGCGGAGGTCCGACGTGCACATAACTGGTATCGTTGGATTCAGAAAGCTGTCTTCTTTCAGGTAGCGTGGATGTCTGGAAGACAGGATGTTGCTAGGGTAAATTTTAGGTCGGGTTATCCTGAGTAGGTCTGTGAGACGGTTAGGTTTAGGGTCAGTTTTAGGTCGGGTTATCCTGAGTAGGCCTGTGAGACGGTTAGGTTTAGGGTCAGTTTTAGGTGGGGTTATCCTGAGTAGGCCTGTGAGACGGTTAGGTTTAGGGTCAGTTTTAGGTCGGGTTATCCTGAATAGGCCTGTGAGACGGGTTGTTTGATTGACCGCCGCAATCTGTTTGTTTGTTTGGTTGTCTAAAATGAGCTTAAAACGTTCTGTTCTTAGTCACTGCCCAGATTGGCTTTGTTCTGTTGAGTAGTTAAATATTGTATTAAATTGGATGCTAATAAAGTACTATAAATCGAATCCATCTTGAAAATTCCACTCTAAGTGGCCAAAAGGTCAAAGGTCAAGACTGGCGGATATGGCCTGGTTGGCATCTTGCAATAATAAAACGTACGTAATAACTACTGTCAATCAAATGAAGTCTAAAAATCGAAAGATAGGCCTAAGACGTTCCCAAAAGGTCGAAGGTCGTGACTGGCGGATGCAAAGAATAAAAGTAGCAAAAAGGTAATACAAGTCTTTATAAAAACAGTTTTCCAGCCAGTTTGTGTGTTTGTGAAAGAGAGAGAGAGAGATAGAGAGAGTGTGTGTGTGTGTGTGTGTGTGTGTGTGTGTGAGAAAGAGAGAGAGAGAGAGAGAGAGAGTGTGTGTGTGTTATTTTCTGCTAAAATATTGGAATTCTTAGCAGTTTCTTACACATGGCTATTCACAGTTTTATCCAGGAGAGGGCGACGAGAAGCCAAGGGTAATATCCTGGAATAGATAGATAGATAGATGATAGATAGTTAGTTAGTGAATAAAGAAAAAAAATAGATAGAAAATAGATAGAAAAAATACATCCAAATGAAATAACCTGTGAAATCAATTGTCTTTATAGCAAAAAGGAAATGCAAGTCTTTATAAAAACAGTTTTCCAGCCAGTTTGTGTGTGTGTGTTTGTGAAAGAGAGAGAGAGAGTGTATCATTACAATTCAGAATTGAACAATTTAAGATAAAACAGCAGATAGGCTTGAGCAATTTAGACTATTGAACATGTAAAGGAAGAACATATTGTTCCTCTCAAAGGTTGTGTAAAGTGTTGGGTGCTGGTATGGATGGATGGATGGATGGATGGATGGATGGGTGGATGGATGGATGGATGGATGGATGGATGGATAGAGATTAGTTTTACGATATTTCTGTGCAGAGTTTGATGAAGTTTTGTGTTAATGAAGGTTTATGGAGCATAGGGACTAGCATGTTTAAAGTTGGTGGGGTGAGGAGTTAATTGGGTTAAGGGTTAGTGAGGCTAGGGCTAGCAGCTCTGAGGTTTGGGTTAGGGGCTAGTCTGGGGGTTAACTGCGAGTAGGTTAAGGGTTAGTGAGGCTAGGGTTAGCAGCTCTGAGGTTTGGGTTAGGGGCTAGTCTGGGGTTAACTGCGAGTAGGTATATAGGTAAAAGCGAGTTTCACCCTCATTAATTCGACCCTCATTAGCATATGCGATCTGATTGGCCGAAGCTTACCTGGCCGTATCTTTTGAAGCGGAGGTCCGACGTGCACATAAGTGGTATCGTTGGATTCAGAAAGCTGTCTTCTTTCAGGTAGCGTGGATGTCTGTAAGACAGGTATATAGATAAAAGCGAGTTTGACCCTCATTGGTTCCACCTTCATTAGCATATGCGATCTGATTGGCCAAAGCTTACCTGGCCGTATCTTTTGAAGCGGAGGTCCGACGTGCACATAACTGGTATCGTTGGATTCAGAAAGCTGTCTTCTTTCAGGTAGCGTGGATGTCTGGAAGACAGGATGTTGCTAGGGTAAATTTTAGGTCGGGTTATCCTGAGTAGGTCTGTGAGACGGTTAGGTTTAGGGTCAGTTTTAGGTCGGGTTATCCTGAGTAGGCCTGTGAGACGGTTAGGTTTAGGGTCAGTTTTAGGTGGGGTTATCCTGAGTAGGCCTGTGAGACGGTTAGGTTTAGGGTCAGTTTTAGGTCGGGTTATCCTGAATAGGCCTGTGAGACGGGTTGTTTGATTGACCGCCGCAATCTGTTTGTTTGTTTGGTTGTCTAAAATGAGCTTAAAACGTTCTGTTCTTAGTCACTGCCCAGATTGGCTTTGTTCTGTTGAGTAGTTAAATATTGTATTAAATTGGATGCTAATAAAGTACTATAAATCGAATCCATCTTGAAAATTCCACTCTAAGTGGCCAAAAGGTCAAAGGTCAAGACTGGCGGATATGGCCTGGTTGGCATCTTGCAATAATAAAACGTACGTAATAACTACTGTCAATCAAATGAAGTCTAAAAATCGAAAGATAGGCCTAAGACGTTCCCAAAAGGTCGAAGGTCGTGACTGGCGGATGCAAAGAATAAAAGTAGCAAAAAGGTAATACAAGTCTTTATAAAAACAGTTTTCCAGCCAGTTTGTGTGTTTGTGAAAGAGAGAGAGAGAGATAGAGAGAGTGTGTGTGTGTGTGTGTGTGTGTGTGAGAAAGAGAGAGAGAGAGAGAGAGAGAGTGTGTGTGTGTTATTTTCTGCTAAAATATTGGAATTCTTAGCAGTTTCTTACACATGGCTATTCACAGTTTTATCCAGGAGAGGGCGACGAGAAGCCAAGGGTAATATCCTGGAATAGATAGATAGATAGATGATAGATAGTTAGTTAGTGAATAAAGAAAAAAAATAGATAGAAAATAGATAGAAAAAATACATCCAAATGAAATAACCTGTGAAATCAATTGTCTTTATAGCAAAAAGGAAATGCAAGTCTTTATAAAAACAGTTTTCCAGCCAGTTTGTGTGTGTGTGTTTGTGAAAGAGAGAGAGAGAGTGTATCATTACAATTCAGAATTGAACAATTTAAGATAAAACAGCAGATAGGCTTGAGCAATTTAGACTATTGAACATGTAAAGGAAGAACATATTGTTCCTCTCAAAGGTTGTGTAAAGTGTTGGGTGCTGGTATGGATGGATGGATGGATGGATGGATGGATGGATGGGTGGATGGATGGATGGATGGATGGATGGATAGAGATTAGTTTTACGATATTTCTGTGCAGAGTTTGATGAAGTTTTGTGTTAATGAAGGTTTATGGAGCATAGGGACTAGCATGTTTAAAGTTGGTGGGGTGAGGAGTTAATTGGGTTAAGGGTTAGTGAGGCTAGGGCTAGCAGCTCTGAGGTTTGGGTTAGGGGCTAGTCTGGGGGTTAACTGCGAGTAGGTTAAGGGTTAGTGAGGCTAGGGTTAGCAGCTCTGAGGTTTGGGTTAGGGGCTAGTCTGGGGTTAACTGCGAGTAGGTATATAGGTAAAAGCGAGTTTCACCCTCATTAATTCGACCCTCATTAGCATATGCGATCTGATTGGCCGAAGCTTACCTGGCCGTATCTTTTGAAGCGGAGGTCCGACGTGCACATAAGTGGTATCGTTGGATTCAGAAAGCTGTCTTCTTTCAGGTAGCGTGGATGTCTGTAAGACAGGTATATAGATAAAAGCGAGTTTGACCCTCATTGGTTCCACCTTCATTAGCATATGCGATCTGATTGGCCAAAGCTTACCTGGCCGTATCTTTTGAAGCGGAGGTCCGACGTGCACATAACTGGTATCGTTGGATTCAGAAAGCTGTCTTCTTTCAGGTAGCGTGGATGTCTGGAAGACAGGATGTTGCTAGGGTAAATTTTAGGTCGGGTTATCCTGAGTAGGTCTGTGAGACGGTTAGGTTTAGGGTCAGTTTTAGGTCGGGTTATCCTGAGTAGGCCTGTGAGACGGTTAGGTTTAGGGTCAGTTTTAGGTGGGGTTATCCTGAGTAGGCCTGTGAGACGGTTAGGTTTAGGGTCAGTTTTAGGTCGGGTTATCCTGAATAGGCCTGTGAGACGGGTTGTTTGATTGACCGCCGCAATCTGTTTGTTTGTTTGGTTGTCTAAAATGAGCTTAAAACGTTCTGTTCTTAGTCACTGCCCAGATTGGCTTTGTTCTGTTGAGTAGTTAAATATTGTATTAAATTGGATGCTAATAAAGTACTATAAATCGAATCCATCTTGAAAATTCCACTCTAAGTGGCCAAAAGGTCAAAGGTCAAGACTGGCGGATATGGCCTGGTTGGCATCTTGCAATAATAAAACGTACGTAATAACTACTGTCAATCAAATGAAGTCTAAAAATCGAAAGATAGGCCTAAGACGTTCCCAAAAGGTCGAAGGTCGTGACTGGCGGATGCAAAGAATAAAAGTAGCAAAAAGGTAATACAAGTCTTTATAAAAACAGTTTTCCAGCCAGTTTGTGTGTTTGTGAAAGAGAGAGAGAGAGATAGAGAGAGTGTGTGTGTGTGTGTGTGTGTGTGTGTGTGTGAGAAAGAGAGAGAGAGAGAGAGAGAGTGTGTGTGTGTTATTTTCTGCTAAAATATTGGAATTCTTAGCAGTTTCTTACACATGGCTATTCACAGTTTTATCCAGGAGAGGGCGACGAGAAGCCAAGGGTAATATCCTGGAATAGATAGATAGATAGATGATAGATAGTTAGTTAGTGAATAAAGAAAAAAAATAGATAGAAAATAGATAGAAAAAATACATCCAAATGAAATAACCTGTGAAATCAATTGTCTTTATAGCAAAAAGGAAATGCAAGTCTTTATAAAAACAGTTTTCCAGCCAGTTTGTGTGTGTGTGTTTGTGAAAGAGAGAGAGAGAGTGTATCATTACAATTCAGAATTGAACAATTTAAGATAAAACAGCAGATAGGCTTGAGCAATTTAGACTATTGAACATGTAAAGGAAGAACATATTGTTCCTCTCAAAGGTTGTGTAAAGTGTTGGGTGCTGGTATGGATGGATGGATGGATGGATGGATGGATGGATGGGTGGATGGATGGATGGATGGATGGATGGATAGAGATTAGTTTTACGATATTTCTGTGCAGAGTTTGATGAAGTTTTGTGTTAATGAAGGTTTATGGAGCATAGGGACTAGCATGTTTAAAGTTGGTGGGGTGAGGAGTTAATTGGGTTAAGGGTTAGTGAGGCTAGGGCTAGCAGCTCTGAGGTTTGGGTTAGGGGCTAGTCTGGGGGTTAACTGCGAGTAGGTTAAGGGTTAGTGAGGCTAGGGTTAGCAGCTCTGAGGTTTGGGTTAGGGGCTAGTCTGGGGTTAACTGCGAGTAGGTATATAGGTAAAAGCGAGTTTCACCCTCATTAATTCGACCCTCATTAGCATATGCGATCTGATTGGCCGAAGCTTACCTGGCCGTATCTTTTGAAGCGGAGGTCCGACGTGCACATAAGTGGTATCGTTGGATTCAGAAAGCTGTCTTCTTTCAGGTAGCGTGGATGTCTGTAAGACAGGTATATAGATAAAAGCGAGTTTGACCCTCATTGGTTCCACCTTCATTAGCATATGCGATCTGATTGGCCAAAGCTTACCTGGCCGTATCTTTTGAAGCGGAGGTCCGACGTGCACATAACTGGTATCGTTGGATTCAGAAAGCTGTCTTCTTTCAGGTAGCGTGGATGTCTGGAAGACAGGATGTTGCTAGGGTAAATTTTAGGTCGGGTTATCCTGAGTAGGTCTGTGAGACGGTTAGGTTTAGGGTCAGTTTTAGGTCGGGTTATCCTGAGTAGGCCTGTGAGACGGTTAGGTTTAGGGTCAGTTTTAGGTGGGGTTATCCTGAGTAGGCCTGTGAGACGGTTAGGTTTAGGGTCAGTTTTAGGTCGGGTTATCCTGAATAGGCCTGTGAGACGGGTTGTTTGATTGACCGCCGCAATCTGTTTGTTTGTTTGGTTGTCTAAAATGAGCTTAAAACGTTCTGTTCTTAGTCACTGCCCAGATTGGCTTTGTTCTGTTGAGTAGTTAAATATTGTATTAAATTGGATGCTAATAAAGTACTATAAATCGAATCCATCTTGAAAATTCCACTCTAAGTGGCCAAAAGGTCAAAGGTCAAGACTGGCGGATATGGCCTGGTTGGCATCTTGCAATAATAAAACGTACGTAATAACTACTGTCAATCAAATGAAGTCTAAAAATCGAAAGATAGGCCTAAGACGTTCCCAAAAGGTCGAAGGTCGTGACTGGCGGATGCAAAGAATAAAAGTAGCAAAAAGGTAATACAAGTCTTTATAAAAACAGTTTTCCAGCCAGTTTGTGTGTTTGTGAAAGAGAGAGAGAGAGATAGAGAGAGTGTGTGTGTGTGTGTGTGTGTGTGTGTGTGAGAAAGAGAGAGAGAGAGAGAGAGAGAGTGTGTGTGTGTTATTTTCTGCTAAAATATTGGAATTCTTAGCAGTTTCTTACACATGGCTATTCACAGTTTTATCCAGGAGAGGGCGACGAGAAGCCAAGGGTAATATCCTGGAATAGATAGATAGATAGATGATAGATAGTTAGTTAGTGAATAAAGAAAAAAAATAGATAGAAAATAGATAGAAAAAATACATCCAAATGAAATAACCTGTGAAATCAATTGTCTTTATAGCAAAAAGGAAATGCAAGTCTTTATAAAAACAGTTTTCCAGCCAGTTTGTGTGTGTGTGTTTGTGAAAGAGAGAGAGAGAGTGTATCATTACAATTCAGAATTGAACAATTTAAGATAAAACAGCAGATAGGCTTGAGCAATTTAGACTATTGAACATGTAAAGGAAGAACATATTGTTCCTCTCAAAGGTTGTGTAAAGTGTTGGGTGCTGGTATGGATGGATGGATGGATGGATGGATGGATGGATGGATGGATGGATGGATGGATGGATGGATGGATAGAGATTAGTTTTACGATATTTCTGTGCAGAGTTTGATGAAGTTTTGTGTTAATGAAGGTTTATGGAGCATAGGGACTAGCATGTTTAAAGTTGGTGGGGTGAGGAGTTAATTGGGTTAAGGGTTAGTGAGGCTAGGGCTAGCAGCTCTGAGGTTTGGGTTAGGGGCTAGTCTGGGGGTTAACTGCGAGTAGGTTAAGGGTTAGTGAGGCTAGGGTTAGCAGCTCTGAGGTTTGGGTTAGGGGCTAGTCTGGGGTTAACTGCGAGTAGGTATATAGGTAAAAGCGAGTTTCACC